>NC_141350.1:19895795-19948295 GCF_057382095.1 Aulonocara sp. 'chitande type north' Nkhata Bay | reverse complement strand
GTTGTTGTGTCAGACAACAAATTGGTACATCTTATAGTGACTGATTATTCATTTGATCATGATCTTTATGATTCTTTGTATCTTAATCGGCTGTTTCTGTCCTTTATCACATGCTTGGAATAAGGTGCTGTATGATAAATACAGATCATTTGGGTTTCAAAGCAAAATATACTCATATAATATTATACGAGTATGAAACAAAGAGCCACATTATCTCTAATCTACTAAACAAATAAAGAGCAAAGAGAAAGTCCACTGAAAGCAAAGACGTTTAAGATGTCTGCTGGCATACTGACTTACTACAGTCACAGCTCACAGGTAAAATTAAACGATTTCTATGATTTTTTTTTTTTTTGTAATTTTTTTCTTCACATTTTTGAAACCCCAACACATTTTTATATTTAAGCATTTACCCTGGTAATATTTTTTGTTTTATTATTTTAATGCTATAAAAAATACTTACATTTGACATAACATATTTTATATTAAGGTATTTATAAATACCTTAATTTTCCTTTACCTTTCCAAATAACCCTTAACTGGGTAAGGGACAGAGACATTCATGGAGAAATCTCAGTGGATTTGATTTTTTTTTTTTTAATCAATTTTCCCTGTGCTGATCCCAAACATTAATGTTTGCTAGGAAAAAGAACCATAGTAATCCCATAAGCAAGATAGAGGAAAACAGTAGCCAACTGGACTGAGCTAAACACATCTACACACCTTATTATGAGTCTGGTTGAAGAGAGGAGAGGTGAGAGACAGACTTTTGAGCTAGAAGCTAAAACAGTGAGAAATAAAGAAGATTAGATGTAAAGTACTTTAATAGTAGCTAGAGACAGAAATTGTGCAAGAGGAGGAAAAGAACAGAAAAGAGGAGAAAAGAAAAAAAATAAAATAGCTTTAGATCTATAGGAATGTTTTCTCTCAATCTAAAATACTTGAGATAAAACACCTAAACAGCCAGAGATGTTCTCTGCAGTTATGACAACATAACAACACACTAACATGGGAAAAAGCAACATTTCTGAATGCCGGTAGTTACAAAATAACACCATGGATGCCATGACTATGAAAATGAATTGGCTCAATATAGATAACTAGTCTACAGAAAAAAAACAATTCCCTGCAATCGTCATGAGTGAGTGAGCGCGCACATTAATGATTAATGCAGACCTTGGCTAAGTAGTCCTCCACCCTGCTGTTCTGTCCCTCAGCCACAGGGTTGAGGAGAGAGAATCCCAGACCAAGATTCCTGTTGAGGGGCCCAAGTGAGGCTCGATAGTTGGCTGGTGAAGCCAAAGAGCTAAAGTCAAGCGATGGCGCTCCAAGGCTGCCATTTGTGATCAGTGACCTGCTGCGCTCATTGAGCAACTTGGAATTGGCTTCTGCAAGCCGACTGTTGGCCCTGCGGATGGAAAACAACAAATTCAAACTCCCTGCATGATCACACCAGCTGACTGCATCTACTGATTTTATGACATATTCAGCTTTAGACACAAGCACTGATTTTGAAAGTATCACATGGAACATCTGGTAAGATTTTCTGACCTCTCTAATTTAGCAGCCAGAGACTTGCGTAGGTGCAGTTCTTCTGTATATAGTTGGCGGAATCTCTCAAGCTCTGTGCGTGTGGACTCGCGTTGGTTAACGCTCTCCTGCTGGGAAGTGCGGGCCCGGCCCAATTCCCCCTCCAGCTCCCGGATTCGCTGCTCCAGCTGAGAGCGCAGGCTAGCTTCATTGGCAGCTTTAATCTGGTCGAGAGCTTCCTGTGATGCAGCCTGGGACTGGAACAAAAACATAAACAAATATTATAAATCAGATCTCTAGGCCATGTATTTTTACTTTTTTAAATTAAATATTGGATTAAATAATATATATTAAATAATAACTATATCATTCTTTATTTGCATAGAGTTTCACTTTTTATGGAAACTGGATACAATGGACAGGCATATAGTAATCACAGAAACCATGTACATATGTCATTCACACACCAGCTACATTATCATTATCACTCATTCTAATTGTATTATGCTCATTTTTAAAATGTATTTATTTTAAGTTTTTGTATTTGTGTTCCCGTTGTGCATGCTGTAGCTTGGTACCTGGAGGAACAGGTTAACCTGCTCCAGCTTCTGTTGTACTTCTTGCCGAGCCCTTTCCTCTGCATCGCGCCGGTACTGCTCCACGTGGCTCTGCTCAACCTGAGCAGTCTCCATTCGGCGTCTTAGGTCCAGTACCTCTTCCTCCAACTGCCTCTTACTCCTCTCAAGCAAATCATTACTGTGGCTCATGCTCTTCAAGGAAGACACCTGATCCTTGAGCTCCTCGTTCACCTTCTCTAGCTGTCTGCGAAGAGATGCTTCCTTCTCCAACTGCACCTGCAAATCGTCCACCTGAGGATAAAGGAGGCCAATGTTTGACAGCTGATGTATAAAGCTACATGTAGGAGACTGACACTAGAGCCATAGCACGTTCTGTAAGATATTGGGTAATACTGGAAAGGTTTAAATCTGCTGTGTCAGATGGACAAACCCTGTCTTTCATTCGCCCCAAGTGCCCCTCAGTGTGTCTGCCCAGATCCATCCGCATGCTGCTTATAGGAGAGCCAAACTCAGCACCACCAGCGTCTTGATCGCGCACTCTCTTTTTTGCAGTCTTCAATAAGGTTCGCAGCCTTAAATCCATAAACACAAAGTCAATTTCACATAGAGAAATAAAGACAAAGCATTTATCAAAACAAACCAATCCAATGATCTGACCTAAAACTGAAAATGACTGCAAACATCAATTAAAGCATAAACTTCATTAGTAAGTCATTTAAGTTGTGATTTTCTTTTTTTAAAATCAGGCCAGTTATCATACAACAAAGTTAAGGTAACTGTATCCCACAAAAAACAGATGTTTAATACAAACTCAAATACAAATCATAAATCATCAGTTAAAGAGAAAGTCTTGTTATAAACATACATTTTGTCTGGGAATTAAAAAAAAGCACATCCTTACTCCGAATACAGACACTGGTGCACCACAGTCACAAAAGCAAGGAAAGGCTGCAATCTACTGGATCCTAGGTGTACCTAAACAGCACAATAAGGCACTGCCAAAGGTAAGGAGGGCACGAGGAGAAAGTTAGGGGTCACCTGTACATTTCTTTTTGAAGCTCCGTGTTTCTTTTTATCTCCTGATCCAGACGAGTATCAACAGCTTTCTTCTGCTCTGCTATTTTCTTGGCTTTCTTCTTTTCGATCTCCATCTGCAACACAAACAACAGCCAGATAACTCACGAGTCCTAGATCTCAGTTTTCATAACATTAGGCTGTGTACAGAGGTGTAAGCTTGCTGGCCTGGCTGTTCAGTTCTCCTTTTTCCTTTTCAAGTTCTGCCAATCGAAGTCCCAACTTAGAGCGACCCTTTAGCTCCTCCTCCCACAAGGCCCGAGAGTCCTGGGCTGTGTGAGAGAGCAAGCTCTGCTTCTGGACCTGAAGAAATAAAAAAGACAAAAAAATATATATCTATTAAACAGGAAATCTGTAGATGGGAGCTCCTGTACGTACGTACGTATATAAAGATTTTAAAAGAGGACTAGAGTAAGAAATTGAAAACAACTGTTTTAATAGTGAGGAAACAGAATATGCCACCAACCTCTCTATTCAGTTGGTCTTCCAAGGTCATCTTACTGCTTTGGAGGTTCGTAACCATGTCCTCCAAGTGACTTCGAACCTACAGAAATGAAAAAAAGCTTCTTAAATGGACACTAATGATGGATTTTGGTTTTCTGGTGACAGTTACACTTTTCTTCATCATTTTGGAAAGGAGAAAACTAAAGGAAGTAACATGCACCATGCAACCCAAGAATACACAGAGTGGAAAACCCCACACACCGAGTAAAGTGAGAACATTTTGCATTAGCATTTGTTTTTCAGACAACAAGAAAAACTCAACAAAACCAAATATATTTCTTCTCTATTTGCTTATTTTTGGATTCCTGGTGTAGCAGGAATCCTCATTAAGCACCAAAAAACTTCATCCAAATACAATCTGATTTCATTACTTATATTATTTTGGAAAGTATAAAATGTGATCCCACACAAGAAAAGCTAAGTCTACATCCACAATACCAACCCCTCCTCCAGGTGAGCAGCCAGATAGCTGGAAAAAGATTGCAAACCTTAAAATACAATAATGATCCACTGCAAAAACTAGTAGATATGGCAAATTATGAACACCCTGTGTGTGTCAGGACTTTGACTACTCACCGCGGCAGCTTCCTGAGCTCCTTTCTGCAGTGCATCAATTTTGTTGGACTGTTGCTTCGCAGCAGCTTCTAGTCTGGCATTCTCAATCTCCAGCCTGACATGACATAAAAGATATGGCTGAAGATGCTTCTATCAGACAGAATTAAATTATAATATATATTTATTTATGTGTGATAAGGTTGGCTTGTTCTATAATACCAATTATGTTATATTTAATGTTTGCATGTGTGATATCTACTGAAAACTCAAATGTATATATGGATAAGATGTGTTGGTAAGTACCTCTGCACAGCATCCTCCAGCTGTTTGATCGTGGTGTCAGAAGCAGCTGAGGTAGACAGCGCCTCCTGGAGTTTCTGAGCAGCAGTTGAGAGTTCCTTTTCCCTTTCTTCCAAACTGCTCTTCAGGCTGTTAATACGTCTCTCTGCCTGTACATACTCATCCTCACTTTCCTCCAGCTGCATGACAGAAACCGCATCCACATCATCAGCATCACCACACCATTGCCCTATACCCTAAAAATATAGATAATAAACCATCTAATTTAAGTCAAAGTTGAGTTGGCCTCATTTCCCACTAATACCTTTCCTTTGAGTCTATCCAGGTCTTTGAGCAGCCGAGTCTTCTCTTCCTCCAGGTCATTGCGATAGCGCGTGTTGACCTCCAGAGAGGCTTCGCTCATTGACAACTTTTTGAGTGAGTCGGCGAGTTCCTGCTGCAGCTGCCTCAGACTAGTCTGTGCACGCAGAATTCAGAGAAAGGGAGGTTTTGAAGAGATGCTTTAATTGATATGTGGAAGAAAGGCTAAAAGTGGTTCTGGAAGAGGAAGTGAGGTCTTTCTTATTCTCAATCTTACCTCTCTTTCATTCTTGTCTTCCTCCAACTTGTAGACCTGATCGTGGAGATCCACCGCCTTACTGGCGAGCTCCTTATTTCTGTCCTCCAGTAACTGTACCCTCTCTTCACAGTCAGAGCGCAGCTTGGACAAAATGTCACTGAAGCGCTCTTGGGCATCTGTCACAGCACGCTCCTTTGCAGCACCTTTGTTTTGGGCCTCTTCTAGCTGTTGTCTTAGTAACATGGCTTCGCTCTGCGTTTGAACTAGCCGCTCTTGTGTAGCCTCTTGACGTGCTTTGTTACAGCTGACCTCCTCCCTGTGAGTCTGCAGAGCCTTTTCTAGCTCCTTGACACGAGCGACTGCCTGGTCCTTTTCCCGCTGTAGCACTTCCAGCAGTACGCCCTTCTCCGTCAGCTGCATGGTGGTACGATGAACTTCATTTTCCATGCTGTTTGATTGGGACTCTGCCTTGGCCAACTTCTGGGACAGGCTACTGACTTCCTCACGCTGACTGGCTGATTCACCTTTAGGAATAAATGCAAGAGACAAATTCAAAATACCATGTGAGTGAATCCTCTTACTGGTGTAGATTAATTGAAACAGCTGTCTCTAAATAAAACCTGACATATTCATATTCTGCTATTGCAAATGGGTGTGCCATAAGAGTGGTTCACATGGTTCTAGGAACAGAATGAGTCTGACAGAAAGCATAAAATACTTGCCTAGTTGACTAAATGTGTGTTTTTAAAAAAAATCTAATTTATAAAATTCTGTTGCTTGGTGATATTGATGGTCTAACTAACCAGTGAATCTGTCTTTGAGACGCTGAAGTTCCTCTTTCTCCCGGAGCAGAGCCTTCTCAGTTTCTGACTTAGATGCGAGACAAAGCTCGGCATCCTTTACAGCTGCAGCCAGACGAGCACGACTCAATTCAACCTCCTCCTCCAGTTTTTCGCGAATCTGACGTTCGTTTTCCAGACGGGACGTTGTTATTGCCAGTTCAGATTTAAGGGTTGTAACCTGGTTTTTGCAGTTGAACACAACTTGGGCCATGGTTTCATTGTTAAGCTGGGATTCCCGTCGTACCTCTTCAAGCTCTTCTTTCAGTATCTCCCTCGCCTCTATAAGATGGCTCTCGTTCAGACTGCTTTGAGTCTGCAAACGCTCAAAGTCTGTCCTCAGGAGGGTGAGCTGCTCCTGTAAGGAAGCGGTCTGCTGCAGTAACTCTCGCTCCCTGTCACTGGCTTCAGTGAGCTGAGATAAGACCTGTGGACGTCAGGATTTCCAAATGTATTAAACATTGAAATTTTTTTAAATCCTTAAGACATTTAAACGAAATTTTCAAAACCTAAAGGCAACAAAAAAAGGTTCTAAAATGATGATTACTTCACTGCTTTTGATCATGTTTCTTTTGTTTTCCTCCTCTATCTCTTGGTTCTTCCTCAGATGGCTGCTCAGAAGATTCTCCTGAAGGGTACGTGCACTGCGCTCCTGAGCCAGCAGTCTCTGCGTCTCATTGTGGGCCTGTTCAAGCTAGACAGGTGACGTGTCAGACAATAAATAAATACACCAATAATGTAAAATACTGAAAGTCATTATTACATCAACATTAATTTAAAAAAAAAAAAAAATTTATTAATTAGTATTAAAAATAATACCATGCCAATTACATAATCATTTGAAAATAAAAGTAGATCTGAAACAAAACTAAAACAAAAGAAATACTAAGAACTACCGCTCACAATTTACCGCCTAAATAAATAATAATATGGTGCAATATGTCATGTTTTGTTTTTTAATTAGATATTTAATACTAATTTTAAAACCTTGTAAGGACAAATTCATGTTTGCTATATCCTGATATGTCAAACCTGAAACAGTGTACTTTTTTTTTCACATGATTGAATTATGGCTTAAACAGTTAATACAATGACAACGGTAGTAAATACAATACAATAATTATAATGAGATAAAAAACACATTTTCACAGTTTTACTTTCACAAAAAAAAAAAAGGAATTTAAGAAATGTACCTGTTTCATGTTGTTAACGAGTCTTTTAATCTCTAGCTCGAGGTTCATGTGCACCTTCTGCATTTCCTGAATTTCTTTCTGATGTTCCTCATCCATCCTCCTCATCTTATCGGCAGCAGTACTGTACTTCATGGTGGTGTGGCGGTGATTCTCCTGTTCTTGTTTCAGCTGAAATCTGCACAATGTGTCAGTCATAAAGTTCAAGTCAGCATTATCAAAATAAACAGTAAGAACATTAAAAAGATCGACAAAGCTGTTCATGTTGTTCTATGGTCAAGACTACCTGCTGAAGTTCACCCTTAGCATGTAGTATACAATCTGATCCTGACTTTGAACCCCGCCTGCCTTGTGTGCCTTATACAATTCAATTGTGGTACAATATTGCCTCAACACCAGTTTTTGTTTTGTTTTTGTTTTGTTATTGTGCTTATTTGTTTTTTTTACTTTACATTTGACGTTTATGAAAGTTTATTAAAATGCTTCTTTACATGCCAATGAAGGTGATTTATATTTTTCTGTAGGTGATTATCTGGATGGAAAAAGGTGTGTATGTGGGGGGGTTTGTTTCCCTGTCAGCAACCCCATGAGCTGAGATGGCACTGACTAGGACTGGGTATCCTTACTGATTTCTAGAATCGATTCGATTCTGATTCACAAGGTCCCGATTCAGTCCACGATTCGATTCAACTTTGCCTCAGACAGTCTTATCAGAAGTCATTTAAATAAATTAATTAATTAAAAAAACAACTGCGGCTGACAGCGCTGTAAACAACAGTAGACTGGTGGGTAAAAAGCAAGCGAATAATGCAGAAAACAAAAATTTGAGATGGTAAACTGTTCTTAAATTACACAGAGAGAGAAAGAGCTGTGCCAAAACAGCAAAAGTAAGAGGGAACTGATGACGATGTTTACGTGAAGCGAAATGTGAAGCGTAGTTTTGCTTCTTTTGCTGCTGGTTCAGTGAATTTTAGTTGGAGAGCGACAAAACCTGCAGCATCAGAATCTGTCAGATGTCGGCGTCCAGCACCGACGGCATGTCTGTGTACGGGGCGTCCCGTCAGGTGAGAAAGCTGACATCTCACTGGTTTTGATGCGTTGGGTGCGCGCTTTGTATCTTTTTGCAGATTCTGTTTTCCTGCTCTCATTTACTGTTTCAGCTGTTTGGTGGTTGTTGACATAGTTTTGTGAGGTTTAACCTGAGAGTCTGAGTGTCGGGGAAAATACATTTATATTTAAAAAAGATTCAGATTTAATGAATTGATATCGCATTATTTAAGCTAAAATCGATTTTAAATCAGAAAATCGATTATCAAAACCCACCCCTAGCACTGACCAATTAATTGAGTCTAAATTTATTCTGAAAAGCTAAAAGGGGCAAAACAGTAGATAGGAAGCTGTAAAGCAATGGCTACAGAGTGCTCCAGTTTTTTGAAAATAAATAAAATAAAATAAAATAAATGGACTTATTTATTACTTGAGATTTGTAACTTCAGTCTGTAATTCCAACTGCACCCGCTCCATGGCAGACTTGGCATCTTTAATGCCCTCCAAAGAGCTCTTCAAGTCTCGTCTCTCAGTTTCCAGCAGGACCACTTTATCAGTCAAGTACTTATGCCGATCCTTTCCCTTCTTGATGGAGCGCTCATATTCATGGAAAATGTTCTGCAGCTTCACTACACATGTTGAGTCTGTGACACACAGCAGATGGAGGCTGGATGGGAGTTTCATTATGTTCACGGCACACAGAAGGTCTTGCTTTCAAAGGTAGGTTACATATAAACAACTTGTGTCACAAACTCCTAAAAAGCAAGACTTATTAGTTAACTTATGTGTGGAAAAAGGTGAATCGGTACCCAAAGTTGCTGAGTCCAGTTTCTTAATGAGGAGGGAGGCGTGACTGTAGCCTGTAGCGGGTGAATCAGCATCATCTGTGGCTGTGTCTGAGGACTGAGTGAGTTCATCAAAATCTTCTGCCATTCCCAACTCTTCACGGTCCTGAATATCAAAACAATAAGTAACATTAACATTACTCATTTTCTGTTCACTGTGTTCAAACTTTCATTTCAAGGTATGAACTGGTGTCTTACCTTATCGTTCTTTGGTCCACTGGCTGCCAAACTGAGCGAAGCAACGCAAAGAAGAAGAAAATCATGTCATTCAGAAAAATAATGTGGATGTTCCTTAATTCTGAGACAAGTTATTGGAAGTGTATTTGGTATAATGCAGTATACGATCCAGTAATAGGAAGGTAGCAGTTAGTTTAAAGAGTGAAAAGAATAAAGAACAAATGCATGCTAATCATCAGCAAGATCCAACATTGTAAAGCTTTGCTCAGACTTAAGGCAAAATGTTTGTCACCTGGGTTTTTTTTTTTTATTCAAGCAAATTTTACCACTTCAGTGATACAAAATTATCTGGGTTTATTTCTAACAAATCATTAATGCTCAAACATGATCTTATAACGTGCCTAAAAAAATAACGTGCCTCTCCTTTTTATTTTTAGGTTTCTTGTATAAAATGTACAAATATACAAGGTTTATTATATTAAGTAGTGCAAGTTTTACAAAAACTATCCAAAGAATCTTCAGTTTCTGCACCTAGACTGAATATTTGACATATCACACCTATTCAATACTTTCCTCTGGCTATATACAGATTTGTGCTCCGTGTATAATTTATTTTGCGTTCAGTCTGAACATACCTTACGGGTTAGTGACAGAGAGGTAGAACTGATACATATGAGGGCATACTGTATATATACCTTCCTTCATCATCCGACACTTCACTTAAAGTGCCATCGTCAAACACACAGAGAGGATCTCCATTAATATGTGTGTTGGTCTGAGGGGCTCTGCTGCCCCGGGCCCCTCGGACCAACTCTGACTGTAAAGTCTCCACTACAGCTTGCTTCTCTTGTTTGTTGCTAATGCAGGTTAGCTGGACTGGGAGATGCAATTGCACTGGAGCCCTGTTGGTGCTACAGAGAGCAATAAATCTGATAATCAGCGACATGTGGCTTTTTAAATGCAACAATGTATCAATTTTTAATGGAAAAGAAAAGAAAAAAAACCTTTGGAACATCACAAAACAAAAACAACTTAAAACTGGACTCTCTCTGCTAAAAGAAAAAAAAAAAAAATCAAAAGCCCAACATCTGATTAGAGGATTGTGCACGTATTGCTTTGAAATAAAGGGAGCAATCGTTAACATCTACTGACGATAACTGTGAATCTACAAAGCAAAACTGCACATACCTCATGGCGGCCTCGGGCTGCTGCTCCTGGTCAAGTGCTTCAGCTTGATTTGACATGCATCCTAAGCTGGTCTCAGGTTTCCCCATACCAGTTTCCTCCAATGCTATTCCACTAGTAACCTGGGAAGTACTTGATTTTTGTACCTCAACCTCGATTTCTGTTCTCCCTTCTCCAATCTGAGGGAAAAAGAAAATATTTGATAGCTGGCCTTTAGACATTTACTCTAACTGTAACAGGTTTGGTCCAGCCTTTTAAGATGCATTTTGGAGTTGGTACTTGTTCACTTTGTCATACATAATTTAGTGCCACCCTTCCCTTTGGAGACCTAACACCTTTAATGTAATTATAAGGACATATTTTCCATGCACTGCAATGCTTGGAAACTAAAATGAGAAAATGTCATCAACTTTAAATAAAGAGTTAAAGTTTGTATCAGTTTCCACAGAAAAACAGCAAATAACTCAAAAGGCTGACCAAAATACAATCCTCATACCTCTTAATAAAGACAAGCACAAAGAAAAACTGAAGCATTGCATGCATAAAAAGACAATAAACAACAACACATTTATATCATCACTATGGTGATTCTTTTTAGAGCCAAGAAGGCCTCTATTTATTCAAACCTCATACAAAACCTAAAAACAGAGAATTCATACAACACCGATGTAACAATACATGCAAAACTCATGCAAAGCAGAAAGCTAGACATGACAAAAGAAAACACAAGACTGCCCTTTGTGTAATGTCAAAGTGCAATCAAGAAGGACAATTGACAAAATGGTACCAGATGGGTGGGTGTACTGAAAATGAATTTCTTCAATTCTACCTTTTTTAAGGTGTGTTAAAGACACAAATATTCATTGAGAAACATGCAACCTCACTTCTACTTGAAATGAGATCTACAGACAACATATATGACATGGAAAATCTTACAGCCCCCCCAAACACATACGCACACACACCTACGATGAACGGCCACTTTGAGCCCTTGGAAACAGGTGAGTAAAAGAAGGAAATGAAGTATATGAATGACATGAGAAAAAGAGAAAGCGAGGCAGACAAAAGGAACTACGGATGGAGCGGCCATCCTCTACCTCTTTCTGAAGTTGGGCTTTTTCTTTCTCCATATCGAGGAAGACAACCTTCAGCATCCCTACCTCAAGTTTAAACTTTTCCACGTCCTCTTCCAACTCTTCACCAGAAACACCGGGAACAGGTGCTGAACGTCTGAAGGGAGGCTGACTTATACCAAATTCGTTGAGATCGTCTTCTGAACTTGCAGTATTCTCCTCAGTTTGACGTAAATCAGCACGGCTTGTGACGGTGCCATCACAAGCTGGTTGCTCCTTCATCCTGTCCTCGCATAAGGAGTTTACATTCGATTCAGCTGCAGAGTCCTCTGGTCCAGACTCTCTCTGCTCAGCTATGGTGATAAGGGGAGTGCTTCTTGCTCTCGCAGTAGGACGCTCAATGACTTCCCCATCTTCTTCATCACTTGAATCTTCTTCTGCAGAGGTGGAGCCAGCTGTGGCCTGTTCTTCTCTGATGTCATGTCTTGATTTAAACAGTTCTCCAAACTTTTCTTTTAATTCACCAGCGACACTCTTGAAGGTGGACTTTACCTCTCTTTTCTCCACCTCTACCCAGAGCTTCTCATAACGTTTTTCCCATGGCACGCCACCGCTTTCTCCAGCACTGCACTGATCTCTAAACTCGTTATCCTTTTTTCTATTGTCAGATTTATTTAGATCTAACTCACTTCTATCTACTGCATCATCTTTCTCCTTTGATGGCATGAGTGGACATAAAACAAAGAACAGACAAGACAAAAATGCAAAAACCGAGACTTGATAAAATATTCGAGAAAATATTCAGGCAACAGTGCATTCTCATTCTTCTTCCTATATTTTCATCATAGAAAATACTCATGTTTACAGGATTATTAAATAACATACTTGATATCTTGACTGACCCTTTTCTTTTTAGACTCTAAAACTGAAATAAGTGATTTCTGGCATGGTAAACATGCCAGTAGTAAACACAGTAAAGCTGTCAGGAAACCATATGCAGTCAAATAGAATCAGCAGCTCAAATCAGGATGTCAGACATAATAATGTGTGTGCCACCTGCAAGCTTGAAAGAGGCAGTGGTCTTTCTTTAGAGTATAGGATAAATTCCATTTTTGGGGTTGTGTCATTTTATTTGTCCATGATAATTCCAGTATGTTTTTATGTGATATAAAAATGTCATTTTGCATATCATTGCAATAGCATCATACATTTATGTTCCCTAGTGTAGCTATAGAGAAACAGCTGCATGTGGGAGACACTTCAACAACCTCTGAAAAAACATAGCACTTATACTTTTTTAAACTGCTGCTGCTAAATGTAGAAACAACTTGTTTTTCAACATGAGGCAAAAACGCACCACAGATACCAGCAGCTGATGGAGTGTAAACAAAGACTCCAGCAAGTACTGATGGAGAACTCAGTAGATACACTCCATGTGGCAAGAGGCAAATTGATTGAAATGCCAGATGTGGTTACATGGAGGAAATTGAGGGCTTTAAGCAGCTGCTTAAAAAATTTGACCCAAAATGTGACAATATTGAGCAGCTCCTGATGAGGTACAAGGTAATACAAGTTTTTTTGTACTTTTACCCAACATGTCCAGGGAAAACACTACCTAGACTACTTTTGTACATTACATTTATGCTGTGTCACTGGATATGATACTGTGTCACTATAACGCTGTTGCGGCTGGCAACTTCATTCAACAGATCCACAGTGTTATCCACAGTTAAAAAATAAATAAAAAATAAAATAAAATAAAAAGAATGGAAAATGCTCTTTATTGACTTACACTTATAAATGCTGCAAACATCAATAAAACATTAATTTTGGTTTAAAAAATATTTAGATTTTTCTTGAAATATCATGATGTAATTTTGAGGTTAATTTGAGGCCAGCCCAATGGTGTTAACATATTTATTTTGTCTACCAGAATTACAAATGATCTAATGATGAAGCAATGTCATAAATATGTGTGAACAAATTTACCAGAACATATCATTTTGCGCCGTTTATTCCTTTGATTAGGAATGCCTTGGTACGTTTTATTTTCCATGTCTGAAACAAAAATAATCAATCATTAGTAGGGATGGCCATTTTACCACTATTTCTCACCTTTTGTTGCTGCTCTTCAAATTCTGTGATGATTTCACTGTCTTTCTCCATCAGTGAGGGGTCAGCAGACCCTAATAAAGAAACAGAGACATCAGACAAAGCAAAGGCCACAAGTTCATAAAAAGGTAACGCTAAAAAGACCAAAGAACCTTACTTGGTTTAACCGTTGTTTGAGGCTCAGCCATATTTTGTAGTGGATTGTCATTTTCAGCTGTTTCGCGAGATGTTATGTTTTCGGTTTCCCAATCAGATTCTGAATTAGAACGAATAAAAGAGGAAAACCGCCAAGAATAGGAATATATCTTTTTTAATCATTATTATTCATGTGAATAATAAAGATGACAATAATAATCATCATAATAATAACAACAACAAGTCAATGTTTAAGAAAGAACATCAAAGTTCTTGCTATGCGTTACCTTCTTCACTCTCTAGTTTCTGAGGGACCGTCTTCCGCGTACGAGGTTGGGGCTTAGGAACAGCTTGAGAGGGTGTTCTGGGCAGTCTCTCGTCTGGGCTGATGCCCTTCTGATGCGTCAGTGCTGCTGTGGCAACATCATCTTTGTCCTGGTCCTTATCAGATGAACTGGAGCACTCTGGAATTTTCTCAACTACAGGGGACGCAACCCCGTGACCACACTGGGCTCCCATACTGGCAGTACTGGCTGAATCCCAGTCCGATGCATCTGTCAAATTAATGCAGGAAGCTTTATATCAGTTCAACCAAATGAGCCTAATCTGTTGCTGAAGACTAGAGTTTACAGTGGGAGAACACTGATGCACAGCAATGGAAAAGATCAGAGGTGGGCTGTTACACTACCAAACTACTACTGGGGTCTCAGGGAAGAAATCACAGCTACAAAACTGTTAGTTTCTTAATTTATCTTTACTGACCTGCTTTTTGAGCTTAAAAAGGTTTAATGAGAAAAATAAAAGATAGAAAACTCAGTATTAAACACAAGCCTAAAAAAAAAAAAAGTTTCTGATGGTGTGCAGCACAACTGCAGGCAGCATATATGTAATGATGCAAATGGTTACAGATTTGGTGGGACAAGGTTTTTTGATGCTATGCTTGAGTTATATGGTTCTCTCAGATAGAGATGGGAGAAAAAGGAGAGAACCTGGAGTGAGAAAAGGGAGCAAAATCTTAGGAATTGATGCAAGAATGTTCTAAAAATGTGTTACTGCAACTTGAGTCCAGTTATTGCTTTTATGATCCATGGAACCTTTGCTTTCCATATTACACTATTTCGTTTTCAGCAAACTCTACAATGTATAATCTAAAAATCCTTGTTACAGCTTACCTTCCAGATCATCAACATCACCCAGATCAAGCTCTTCCATTAAATCTAGAAAAGCGGAGCAAAGCATGGTGTTAAAAATCAAAAAGGTTTTCACAGTAACAAATTATTTCATTTGATTTTGAATAAATTCACCTGTCTTTCGGCTGACATCGCCTTCAGGCTTCCTCAAAACATTAGGTGGTACCCACTTTGCCCTCTCGGTCTAGTACAAAGGGAAAATATTATTATTTTACTTAACTGAATTACAGATAATATTATTTTTTATAAAATAAAATGCTTAACCTACCTCTTTCTGTACTTTATTGTACTGATCGGCAGGTTCACCTTCAAGATTGTCATTACTGCTGCTGGCAACTGTAAGAGGCAAGATGACTTACTTACATTTGCCAAAACACAACGTCTATGAAAAATCAAACAACATTGATGAAGCTGGATGAGTTTTCCAGAACTCTGTAAAAAGCATTCCCATGCAAATGAGCTTATTGTTAATTAGTATGAACACACATGCTTAGCCTTTAGAAAAGCATTTCAACTCCCAGCAGTGTTTCATTGGGTAACAAGTTCAGCATCAGCCAATATGAATAACATTTAAGCCAAAATCTTGTGGAAAACAAGCAAGCTTAGTGCAACCCTGGGGGCCACTTAATCTGGCAAAATAAGGTTTATGGACAGCAGGCAGGATGAAGTACAGTATACTGCATGCATTCTATTATTGTGATCATGAGGTGAAGTTCAGGCCTCTGGTATGGTTTGCATGCTGATCCTCTGACCTATAAATCAAGATATTCATACCCCCTCCCTGGCTGACTCTTGGCCTGCCTACACTCCTCCGAGGCTCTAGCACTGCCATCTTATTGCCTCTATCCCCTCTTACAAATGAGGGAACATATAACAAGTCTACAAAAGAAACGTAAAAAAAAAAAATGTTGGAGGCTTTTTGATTGACACAAGTTATATTGCACTGCACATTCCACATCATGTTAAAGCTTGAACCAGAACTGACAGAGAAAATGTACAAAGTAAAGAACACTTTTCTATACTTACGATCAAATAAAGTCTCACTGTTTCTGCAGCATGAAATGGTGCTTGGAATGATATGGAAAAAAAAAATCCAAAACAAATAAAGGAATTTACAAAGTAGACTTACTCATTTTAATCTCTTCTTTCTCTCCTTCATTCTGACTATTTAATCCTCGTTTCTGCTCGTCAACATTCAGGTTTTCTGAGTGGGACTGAAAATTGCGGCTGGTCTGTGAGAATCAGGTTGGCAAACATTGGATCCTGCATGTCATTTAAAACTTTATCTTTACTGTACCTCAGAGCTCCATGAACTCTGGTCATCCTCACCCCCCTCTAGACCCAGCTCAGACAGGAAATCTGTTTAAAACATTAAGAGTGATGGTTAGCAACAGGACGAAAAAAGTCTTTTAAGTGCAGCTTATTTCATTTCCTAGGTCTAGTAATTACAGCTATAGTTTAAGTGTTGTTTTGTTTGTCCACAAAATTATACAAAACAAATTTACTAGGCTGATTATTTAAGGTAAGCTTTGTGAAGAAGTGGAGCATTGCTAAACAAATAACTCACTAAATGATGGCAAAAATGTTCTTTAAAACTGCAATGTGGAAGGGTTTTTGTTTTTCCATGCATCCTTTATTCAGCCAGGAATGAGATACAAGATTTTTAGCCTCTCATAATAACATGAATCTCATCAGACAATACTGGAAATGCGTGCTGTACCAAAGTAAAGCAAATCAAGTACACCTTAAATTAGCACCTGACCATTTGTCAATTACAGCTTTTTGCTGCACCGCACAGCATAAAGTTTCTTCAACAAGGAACAGTATGTTAAAACACTGCAAATTTCTCATGTCTGACACAGTAGAAGCTGAAGATCATCATCTGTTGTTTAGAAACACATTGAATTTAGCACAACATTATAACCAAGATGAAATCATACGCAAAGAGTGCTCACTTGTGTCTGTGCTGCAAAGCAACAGAAGTAACTCATTCAGCCACCTGAACACGCACCACTAACTCTAGCATGACTAATACATGAAGGCCAAGGAAAAGAATGCAATGGCTGCTGACGTGAATCTCCCAACACCAACTCAGAGGTCGTCAACAAAGTGAGCCTGTGCAACACGTCCGCATATTCGTCCAGATCACAAAGGCGCACCAAAATCACCAACGCAAACACCAAACATTTGTCCAGTACAGACAGTGAGTAATGAAAAAGATGATGTCCCTACACAGGGTTATTTTTTCAAATTGAAAATACCTGTATTGTATGAATCTCACACCTGTCATGTACTTTGTAACAAGTTTCATTCACATCTGTCATGCAGGTACAGTGACTAGAGAAAAAGTCTGTATTGGCTTCTAAGTGATGGTATTTAGGACACCCTATTTCAACACCTTCATTTCATTAAGTTGTAACTAAAAGGAATGTAGCATAATGTAAAAGTAAAACCCTGTTGATTTAACTGTTTTAAGTTTTTTTTTTTTAAATTGTGATTTTCTTCTAAGACAAACAGTGAATTTTGATGCAAAGATTTGTACATTAGCAGGAAATTAGCACAAGGATGTGAAAGCAGAGTTACATTTACATGAAAGTGCAATAAAAAGTGTTTCTGTTAATAAAATCAATTAATAATCGTGACAAATTACTGACAAGTTAGCTACTTCATCTACTGAATCCTACTAATCCTATTACATTTCCCATTAACCATACATACTTTAGACTGAAAAAGATGCCAAAATAGTGTCTAAAAAAGAAACAAAGAATTAAGTAAAGGTCATGACTTAAAACTCTTTTACGTGTTTAGCTTACATCCGTTTAATAATGTCCAGTAATTATAGAAGGCCTGCTTGTGACCTAGGCTAACAGTGATTAGTGCTCACCTGCTGGCCTATGTTACATCCTCTTTGTGCTCAAAGTGGCAAACCCCCTGGGGTGCCTGTCTCTTACACACCATGTCTGGCAAGAGTGACAGCTTTGCAGCTCTGCATCTCACTTTTGAGTTATAGCTGGTGGACAGTGCTACATTACTGGACATCAACATTCAATTGTACGGCACTACAGCTAAAATGCAAAGCATTTTTAAATAAATGACTTTTTTTTTTTTAATTGAAGCCTTTAAAATAGGTTGCCAGTATAAACACTGTCTATTTTTTTCTATTCATTAGGTATTTTGTGAGAGCAGACATTTTCATTCAGAAAACTTTGTAATGTCCAGATAGTTGTTAATAAGGTGCTTTAAAGCAAAGGCATGTGGAGGTCATGGATTAAGTCTCTCATTTTTATTTTGTACGGGATTTTACAGTGAAAACTTCAAGGATTTTTATTGCTTGGTACAAAGCATCATTGGGTTAACAGGTGGATCATCCAGTTTCAATGCAGCTAGCCAAGCAACAAGGAACCACCTCCTGCTTAAAAAGGCAGACAGTGAAAGTGAACAGTATCCTTGATTTTAACATAAAACTCTTTGTTGGAGCCAGGGGCAGCACAAAGGTGATCCCCTTAAACCGATTTTTAGTTTTAGTCTCCTTATACTCCCCTGGGTTACTGGTTCTGTTACTAGTTAGCTAACACAAACTAATATGTCTATTGACCACAACCAACCAAACAACAGTGATGTAACACTGTACTGATACAATATGGCGCTAAACATGTTTTAAAAACCTTAATTTTAAGCACTTATTTCATAAATTCAGCTTCACAGGCTCTTGTTACACCTCTGTCAGTTTTTAAGAGCAGGGCTCTATAGCGTAAATTAGTCTTTATATATTTAGTGAGGAGATATGGTAGAACCGTTACGTCGTGGGGTCCCTCTATATCTATGGGTCACTAGAAAATGATGCTTTGAAAAGCTTTTAAAAAAGAGAGAGCGAAGTTTATAAATGATGGCCTCCAACCTATGATGAAGCATTTATAAATTGTCCCCTCACATGGGGTCAGTAATAAGTATGAAAATTTTGTGAGTCATATGCTATGGCCTTTGACGTCACTAATAGTTTCAAAGGCATGAGAGAGACTGGCACTAAAAGAATCCTGAATTGAAATCTATCGGAGAATCCTGCAACAATAAATATTGTGTCAGTTTTGAGGAGTTTCATCAGATCTGACTGATTATACTACAGACTTGCTTCTATAAGGTCTTTGATCTTTGGTAGACTGGTGGTTTATTGTCATGGCGGAGTTCTAGGCACAGTACAGCCACACTCACATTAGACACTAATAGCAATTACAGAGCTACCCTCCAACCGATCCAACAGTCACTTACAATAAGCACTTCTGCACAATGGTTTTTAGTATTGTTAACTCCTGTGGACCACCATTTTCCTGACATATGAGCATTTGCTGGTTCTGTAGAAAGTAACTCCTTACCCCTCTTCTTCTCTTTAGAAACTTCGGCCTCAGGAGCAGGCGAATTGGCGTCACAAGACTCTCCACTTTCTTCAAGCTGATCATTCTCAGCTGATTCGTCTCCTTTCTCCTCCTCCTCTTGTTCCCTCTCTTTGTCATTATCACCCTCATCCTCTTCCTCATCCTCAGTGGAATCTTCCTTCTGTGTGCAGGAAAAAATGGAAATATTCAAAACTGTGCATGGTAAATCCCATTTTTCTGTGAGTGTGCATCCACAGGTCACATTTGATATACATACAAGCTAAGCTAGGAACAAGGACGTGAATATAACTGTCTTAAAGGTCTTGGCCTAGCTATAGAGGACAGACTATTAATAGCCAAACTAAATGAGACAAACACAAGTAAAAAATATTCCCGTTTTACCTGAATTCCAGAGCATATCATATATATGTTTTCTGCCTCATCAGGTGAGTCTACATCAACGTCATCAATGTCAGTCTGAGGTAGTACTTCATCTGAAAATGTGTTCACATCTGAATCACTGTGCCGACAAGCTGTGGTTTGATGTTTGATGGGTGGGCATGAAAATGTCTTTTCCTTTATTGGTTTTTCATTAATCTCCTCTGACAACACTCTAGTTTGGTTTTCAAATGGAACGTATGCAGTTAATCTAGCTTCATGCTCATCATCTGCATCGATACCTTCACAAAGGCCTCCATCAACAGTTTTATCAGAATCGTCTCCTACTGTACACATTTTAACTGTAGCATTGACAAAATCGTACTGCAGCTTCTGGATCTTGCTGTCAGAGTCTTCACTCGTCTCATCGTCTTTGTGGACACTGTATTTCTTAACAACCTCCAGCTTTTCTTCTTCCAGTTCAACATTTTCTGCAAGCATATCATTTTCACCGATAACAGACTGAGGAACCAATTCACCATCATGCTGATTATCCCTTTTAGCGTCTTCTGCCACCTTCTTGTGTACTGTAGCTGTGGACTTCAACTTTGGAGAACACTGCTTGGTTGAGTCGGGTATCTTCAGGATATCCTCACTGTGTAAAACATCACTGTTATTCATCACAATTTTCTCTTGCTTTTCTGAGCCATTGCTTTCATCTTCATCATCCCAACAGCTTTCATCTTCTTCAACTTCATCATTCCCCAAAAGTTGGTTTTCATCATCCAGTGCCGATGAAAGTACTGGTGAGGGGTCATCTGACTCTTTCTCAATACTTTCTCTGACCTCTTCTTCCTTAGACTCTAATTGCATCTCTCCAGTCTCATTTGCTTTGGAAACTGGGGACACCACTTCACAATTACAATTAGTGCCAAAATCATTTTGGTCTTTATTTTCAGAGGAATCCCACTCTGATTCATCTACAGCTGCTTGGTTTCTGGACTGAGAAGAGGTTTTTGGACCTAGACCAGACAGTGACTTGTGGTTGTCTATAACCTCCTTAAGTGTAAAACATTTTGGAGATGCAACTGGTGATGAAGAATCCCATTGGCTATCTGGATGTTCTTCATTTGACTGGAGCAATGTGTTTTTTAAATGCAATAATGATGCTTCTGGTGCTTGAACAGTGCTTTTCTGATCAAAAACCTCATTGCTTACCTCAGGTATGTCAATATCACTGTCCTCTAATGAAGATCCCCATGAGGACCTGAGTTTCACTCCTGTGGAAACTTTGTTGTGCGATCCACAATCATCTTTACCATCAGAAGTACTGTCTGTGTTTTTTATGCCAACTTCAGGTAATAGATTTGTTTGATTAGCAAGAAAATGTTTGTCCTCTTCATTATCACTGTCATTCCAGTCCATATCACCACGATTCTGTTTATTGCCCCATGAGTCTTCATCATCCTTTCCTGTGTCTCTCTCACATTCCTTCATATCCTCGCCTGGTGAATGAGTTTCTGGACAATGTCGTGTTGAATCCTGGCCTGAAATTACGTTTTGATCCGATGAACTCAAATATTTCTTTCCCAGGCTGTCATCTTCATCTGAAAACTTAGATTCTACTCTTATGGCTGACACAACGCAATCCTCCACTATATGTAATGTGGCTGGAGTAACAAAGCTCGATGTCCCAGCGGGGTGCATGAAGTTGGTGCTTAAAGTCTTTGTTTTGGTATTTTTCTCTGAGGTATCTGCACTTTCACGTACAACTCCAAGAAATGTTTCACTCTTTGCAGTGATGCCAGCATCATGTGTGATCTGAGGGGCTTTAAATTCTGTAGTGCTAGCCACGCAGTTGCTATCATCCTCCTGATCCTCCTCTTCAGAGCCTTCTTCTTCTTCTTCTTCTATTTCTTCTTCTTCCTCATCCTCGTCCTCCTCCTCTTCCCCTTCATCACTTTCTTCATCATCTTCTTCCTCTTCATTAGACTCCTCTTCTTCATCCTCTTCATCGTCTTCCTCTCCCTCTTCTTCGCCATCCTCCTCTTCAGAGTCATCTGCATCTGAACTTCTTTCTTGAGACAATGGTCTTGATTTAGTACCCAGAGGTTGTTCAGAGTGTTTTCTTTTCCCCTGTTCAGCTGCACAGCCAGCTTGTTTTAAGATTTTAGGGAAAAAGACAAAAATCTGTCAGACACAAGCATGTAACAAAGGTTCAACAGAAATTTTTCACCTTTCTGTAGTGTGGAAGCGGAGTGGAAGTCATGTGGGATGCACTGGTAAGGAAGGTAATGGGAGTGGGATCTACTGGATGCTGAAGACTTTTGCTGGATGACAAAGCCTTTGGGAGGGATGGGATTCTCTGAACTCTATTTTCACTTTCTGGCTCAGAGTCTGAGCCACTCAACGATGTGTCAGCTCGTGCCGAAGCTACTGGACAAAGAGGGATAGAAGATTACTACCTAAAACTACAAACTATGGATTAAAAAAGGCTGAAAGATTCTTGGTACCTTCTCCCTTTTTAGATGCAATCATTTTGCTGAGGTCAACTTTCAGAGGTTTCTGCAAGTCAGAAAATTAAATGAAAGTCAGGGCAAAATTACAACAATACAATATAAAAGAAGAATGAGTAGTTCCAACCTTTTCAATTAAAACAGATTCATCATCATCATCTGATGATGGCCAATCATCTGCAGCCCTTTTTGAAACACTAAAGAAGAGAAGGAGGAAGAAAATGGTCATAGCAAGGAAGTCGGCTGCAAGTATAAACTGTAGACAGCATTAAGAAATTAGCTCACCGACTTAGTGACTCTGACTGAGAATTATCTTCAAAATCTGCAAGAAAGCAGGAAAACATATTTTCAGCTCAGCCTGATCTAAAACAAATCATTAATGTAATATTTCAATAGGACAACTTTTGAATGGTGAAATCTTTAGAAGATTTAAATGTTGGCACACACACACACACACACACACACACACACACACACACACACACACAAATTATATATATATTTATTCACCACATAACAGTGTCAGCAGATGTATTATCATTCAGTTATCCCTCTAATTTGCCCCAGTGAGTTTTTGTTCTTCATTGATACTAGCTAACATGAAAAGTCATGAAACTGCGATGTGAGAAAGTGAAATTTATGGGCTAACCTAGTTAGTGTTAGTGTCCCTGTATTTATTAAAATATTTGCTGTCACTGTATTGCTATTTTATTTTTTAATTGAGCCTAAGAGGCAGCAGGAAAAATTGCACTTCCAAAACAAATTTCCCTATACAGTGGGGCAAAAAAAGTATTTAGTCAGCCACCGATTGTGCAAGTTCCCCCACTTAAAATGATGATAGAGGTCAGTAATTTGCACCAGAGGTACACTTCAACTGTGAGAGACAGAATGTGAAAAAAAAAAAATCCATGAATTCACATGGTAGGATTTGAAAAAGAATTTATTTGTAAACCAGGGTGGAAAATAAGTATTTGGTCACCTCAAACAAGGAAAATCTCTGGCTCTCACAGACCTGTAACGTCCTCTGTAAGAAGCTTTTCTGTCCCCCACTCGTTACCTGTATGAATGGCACCTGTTTGAACTCATCATCTGTATAAAAGACACCTGTCCACAGCCTCAAACAGTCAGACTCCAAACTCTGCCATGGCCAAGACCAAAGAGCGTTCGAAGGACACCAGGAAAAGTATTGTAGACCTGCACCAGACTGGGAAGAGTGAATCTACAATAGGCAAGCAGCTTGGTGTGAAAAAAATCAACTGTGGGAGCAATCATCAGAAAATGGAAGACATACAAGACCACTGATAATCTCCCTCGATCTGGGGCTCCACGCACGATCTCATCCCGTGGGGTCAAAATGATCATGGGAACGGTGAGCAAAGATCCCAGAACCACACGGGGGGACCTGGTGAATGACCTGCAGAGAGCTGGGACCAAAGTAACAAAGGTCACCATCAGTAACACACTACAACGGCAGGGAATCAAATCCCGCAGTGCCAGACGTGTTCCGCTGCTGAAGCCAGTGCATGTCCAGGCCCATCTGAAGTTTGCCAGAGAGCACATGGATGATACAGCAGAGGATTGGGAGAATGTCATGTGGTCAGATGAAACCAAAGTAGAACTTTTTGGTATAAACTCAACTCGTCGTGTTTGGAGGAAGAAGAATACTGAGTTGCATCCCAAGAACACCATACCTACTGTGAAGCATGGGGGTGGAAACATCATGCTATGGGGCTGTTTTTCTGCCAAGGGGACAGGACGACTGATCCGTGTTAAGGATAGAATGAATGGGGCCATGTATCGTGAGATTTTGAGCCAAAACCTCCTTCCATCAGTGAGAACTTTGAAGATGAAACGAGCCTGGGTCTTCCAACATGACAATAATCTAAAACACACCGCCCGGGCAACAAAGGAGTGGCTCCGTAAGAAGCATTTGAAAGTCCTGGAGTGGCCTAGCCAGTCTCCAGACCTCAACCCCATAGAAAATCTGTGGCGGGAGTTGAAAGTCCGTGTTGCTCGGCGACAGCCCCAAAACATCACTGCTCTCGAGAAGATCTGCATGGAGGAATGGGCCAAAATACCAGCTACTGTGTGTGCAAACCTGGTAAAGACCTATAGTAAACGTTTGAGCTCTGTTATTGCCAACAAAGGTTGTTACAAAGTATTGAGTTGTATTTTTGTTATTGACCAAATACTTATTTTCCACCCTGATTTACGAATAAAGTCTTTACAAATCCTACCATGTGAATTCATGGATTTTTTTTTCACATTCTGTCTCTCACAGTTGAAGTGTACCTCTGGTGCAAATTACTGACCTCTGTCATCATTTTAAGTGGGGGAACTTGCACAATCGGTGGCTGACTAAATACTTTTTTGCCCCACTGTATTTAATAATCATCCCCATAGCTGTTAATGGTTTTAAAAAGGGGACAAAAAACAGACAGATTTTGCTAACGAAGTCTAGCTAAGGAAAGCAATACCTTTCCCTGCTTCATCTGCTCCATGCTCTAGAGCCAGTCAAGAGGTAATGCATGAGGAATAAGTAAAATGACCAAAGTCAATTATTAATAGACATGATAATAATGATTTTCAGTGGCTTTGATGTGATAAAATAAATTGCATACCATCTCTGTCAGTGGCTGGTCCTCCCAAAGAGAAGCCTGCTTCAAGATCTTGGGAAGGAGCACTCAGCATTTTTTTCTTCTTCTTGCTCAGATCTTGATGTGATAGGGAGGCCCTGTCCGAACGCTGGGTATCATGCTCTATGATCAGGTGGGAACAACTGACAAAAAGAGAGGAGAGACCCAAAATGTCATAACGTCATGACTGCTGAGAAACTTTAGCAAACTAAGAGTTAAGGAGAAACATTAATAAATTATTAAAATAAAATAACATCACAAATAAATTATTACAACCCATTTGTGGGCTTTGGCTATTTAGTTTATTTCATTTCTGTATTAAAATCCGACATAAATGTATAAATTACAGAAGAAATACCCATATACAAGCACAAAGACATATTCTTTTGAAAAAGTGTGCTTACGAGTGATGCCCATTTATTCCTGCATAGTTATCAGCTGAACATCCTTTGGTATCCTTTAGTGTGGTATCTGCATCAAACTGCAGGAGCAGCTTTACCATACAGACTTCGCCATTTCCAGCAGCTATCATTAATGGGGACCTGCAGGTAAAAATCAATTGCAGCAACATGTTCAACCATGCCAAATAATGAGTAACACACATTAACATAATCCAAAGTGAATCACAAAGGTGTCATCGCTTAACCTTTGATCTTGATCCACAGAATTCACATCAGCAGTCTCCTTGAGGAGAAACTGAGCCATCTCAATATGGTTCTCTCGCACTGCTACTATCAAAGGTGTGAAACCCTCCTAAAATATAGATTACAGTTAAAATCACAGTTAAAATTCTTGCCCACTGGACAGTGCCTTCCATACGCACTGAAGAGTATCCTGATGTTCACCCTAAAGCAGAGAAACTGCAAAGTAGGGGACAGAAAGAAAAAAGCCACCTTGTTCTGGGAATTGATTTGAGCCCCATGTTGCAGCAGCAGGACAGCAGTGGGGACGGATGGGATGTTTGCCGCTAAATGTAGTGCCGTATTGCCATTGATGTCCATCAGATTAGGGTCAGCATGATTTTCCAGCAGTATGCTCACACAGTTGTCATGCTGGCCCTGAACTGCCTGTTATTAGATGAGAATTAACATTAACGGGCCAAAACAAGACGTGAGGAAAAATGAATTTTTACAATTTATTAAGAGTCACCAACTTGAAGCGGCATCATCCAAGATTACCTTCATTAAGGCAGATCTATTTTGATTGTCACATAGGTTAAGCTTGGCTTTGCTCTCAACGAGGAAGTGTACCACCTCGGCATGACCACTAGCACAGGCAATATGCAGTGCGGTTCTGCAACAGTAAAAAAAAAAAGAGTGTTACATATGCAAGCACTGTTGTTCTAACAGACCTTACCAAGATTATAGGTGTTTTACAACTTTGGTTGGCTGTTTCCTCAGGCCAAACTACATTCATTTTCAATTCACTCACTTCCTTCTGACACCTACTAATTGTAGATGGTAACTAGATCCTACCTTGACACATAAGTGGAAAAGGCAGTGTCATGTATGGGTACAGCTGGCAGCTTTCTGCTAACATTTAAGTGCGTGCCAAAATCCAGAAAATGCAAAAATATTTATTAGGGTTTTCATCCCCACTTACCTGTTCTCCTTGTCAAGTTGATTGACATCATTCTTCTTAGCCAACTGCTTCAGCTTTGCCAAATCACCCGCTAAGGCAGCCTTGTGAACCTTCCCTAGGTCCTTGTCTTTCAGTTCATAGCCAACAGAAAGCCTGCTTGCACTGTCTGGAGTGTCTAACGGGTGTTTTTTCTTTTTAGTGAAGCTGAATATCTTCTTCATTGTATATGGCACTAAAACATTACTTTAGCACCTGTCGCTACCTGCCACTCATCTGGAGGTCAACCACAGCCGACACTCCCATCCCTAAAATAAGACGTTCAAAGCGGATTAGAAGCCCTTGAAACAGTACTAAGCACTACAGCGTCGCTTATTATAAGGTATAATGCAACCACCGATATACAGAATTAGGTGGCTTTCGCACGTTTACTCTATAATAATCGAGTGCATATATCAGAAGGCAATACGCAACACCGAGTACTTCATCACGGTGTTGGATGACAGCAGAACTTAGCTGTCATGCTAACGAGATTCTTTGAGTCATACCTTACACAGAGGATTCCTTTAACGATAAGGTATCGTGAGTAAGCTGCTTTTTGACGAGATTACGATAAAGCAGAGAATCTGTAGTAGACAGCGTTAGCTGAGGTCGCCGGGATTTTTTTTATCATGCGTTTAGCTAGCGTTTGAGATTAAGAGCTGTTGCCATGGTAACTGTCTGTACAATTGATACGTAGCTGAGGTTTTCCAATTTACTACTGTTCAAAATTGCCTAACCCTATTTTTTTTGTAGCGCAGTTGTGTAATACTGCTATATTACTGTATGTATTATCACTTCAAAATAAGTTATTGTAAAAAATATATATGCATGTAGCTTCAACTGGCTCGTTACTGCGCCTCCCACGTCGTCACTTCATCATTGATGCAAACCGCCACATTTAAAATGAATGTGTGGTAGAGTTGAGCACAAGATGGATTGTCGCTATACGTCTGAAAAAAACATAACGACAATTTTCAGCTTAAAAACACCCCACTTGTGCACGCATACAACTCAAAAACTATGGTTCAACCTTAACTCGGCTAACACAATGCTAATTGGCTAAGACGCTGAAAATCAAACCTGATGTAGATAATTGGTTAACTAGAGCAAAGAAGACGAATAATGTATCTGAAGATATTACACCCTACTTAATGCGAGCATGCATGTAACTACAGCACACGAAGTCAAACACTAACCTGTTGATTGTCAGACTCAAACCATCACAGACCTAGACGAAAGCGAAGCAGCTCACAAAACCTTGCTGGTTGTTGGAGTTTTCAGGTAACCAATCAAAAATGAGCTGGGTGCAACGATGGGCCAATAGGCCTCTTAACTTCGTACACAAGGTTGGTTTACAAAGCAAAGAGAGTCATTACAGTCCATAGTGTAATAGCAGAGTTTTACCACTTGCTGGAGATATTTGACTGTAATCTTAAAGTTATATAGTTATTCCAAAAATACCTCAGCTGCACACAGTTTAATCTCAACAAAACGACTTACATTACAAAGAAACATCAACATGCTAAATCAGCATATATAATACATATACCAAACAATCTGATTTCTAAAATGCAGACACAGTTTTAAAATCAATCACACACACACCTCCCCTTCGTTGTCTCTGTGCAGGTCCATTTATATATTTTGCTTTTCCCCCCCATAACAGTCGGGAAACCAAAAAGTACGAGTTGTAAGGAGGGATAGACGTTTCGGAGCTAAAAATCCTTTTAGAAGTAGAAGGCCATAGCTAATTTGATCTCCTTTGTGAAATTAAAAAAGCATACTGAAAGAGACAATGGAAGCAATTTCAAAAGCAGAAGGAAGAAAATCCTACCCCTAAACATGCGGAGGATGCCTTTCACTGTGAGATGTAAGGCGATCTTAATGTATCCCAAGTCCTTACTGCCTCTGCATTTTCAGTTATGATTTAGGATACAATAACATGCTTAGATCCTGTAGTGAGTAAGTGCTATATCAAGAACACCTGTATAAAGTTATAAAATTACCAGTGTATGTGTTTACACTATTTAAACACTATCTAGAAAGAACCACAGATGACTGCCATTTTTCAGGCATTGGATAATATCACAGTTGGATAACAATTATGATACAAAAAAACGATACAGGCCACTTGCATATAAATCTTTACATTAGTTCTTTCACCTCCACTGAAGATCAGCTTCTCAAAATTATTACATCCTGCAGAAGATGCCGTGACACCACTGCTGGAAATGTAGCATTTGGAAACCATTATGCCTCAGTGATGTAAAACAGTGGTTTATATTTTCAAGGCAGCAAAGCAATGCTATAGGTTACACTTCAGATAAAATATGACTATTCAAATCAGAAAAAAGTTCCACTCACATCACTTTATAGTGCAAGGCAGTCATTTATCATTTTCAGAGAAAAATAAATGGATACTGTGGTTTGACATAATATTCTTGCTTTAGTCTTCCTTTTTAAAGACAACACAATTTCTTTGCAAACTGTGGAAAAATCTATAACTGAACCTTATTTTAAGTTTTTTTTCCATTTAAGAATGAACCTTTCATGATCAAATGGTATCGGAAATGTATTGTAATAAAAAAGTAAATGCATTTAATATATTTGTTATATATTTGTTATATATTATACTGACCTGGCAACCTGGCTGCCCCTGGGTGGGTCCGGGATGGGCGTGAGGTTCTGGGGGCGCTCCGTCTCTGGGCTGGGGCCCGGGCCGGGCCTCGGGGGCTTGGGTCCTGGTTGGTGTGTTGCCGGGGTTGTGGGCGGGTGGGTGCATGGGGGCCCGGCCCTGGAGCAGGGTGCCGCCGGTGCGTCGAGCCGCCTGGGGGGCTCTTCAACTGGTGGGGGGGATGGTCACATCTTGCAGGAGCTTTCTTCTCTTCAGGAACTCTCTGCAGGAGGGGGAGATACAGGAGAGGTGGAGGAAGATCTCAGCCTGGGCGTTTACCGTCTTATGTAGTCTGGAAGATGTGTGGATGGTGGGGTGGGTGCAGTTTTCTCTGTGGTGGGGTTGGGTGGACTGTCCAGGGCTCTGTGGAGCCGGAGGGCGCTACTGCACTGGGCCCCGGTCTGATGGGCCTGGGCCCCCCTTCCCTGGCGGGTCGCGGAGGGTGGGAGTGCCTACTGGGGTCAGCGGGGGAGCTGGCCCCAGGGAGGGGTTACCTGCCCCTCCCTTCCTTCCCTCCCCATCTCCAGCTGCCTCCCTCTTCCCGCTCCTCCACAACCACCCACACATGCAGGGCCTTGGAGTGGGGGTATGTCACCAGGGTGCAGAGGAGGCTACCCCCCCCCCCGTCCCCTTCTGGCTGCCTCTGCCTCAATTTTATCCCACAACTTAGACATTCACATTATTCACACTCTCATTACACATACATATAGGATCTTGGGGGTGGGCACAATCACGGAGTCCAAATTACCATCAGGGTGTATACCTCACCCCTGACGTCGTTGCCCACCTCTCAATTTTAAATACACTTAGTCATTGAGGGCTAGCAGGAGGGACTATGCGCTTACCTGCTGCTCCTTGGCAGGTAGCTCCATGCCCTCCTGGGTTTTAATTGCACCTTAGAACACATATGCATCAACACTACAATGAGCGGGTGGAGGGAGGTTTGGAGTCTTCTCCCACCCCCATTCTCTGCGGCCTGCTGGAGCGGGAGGGCTAGTAGGAGGAGTTGGCCGTCCGACTGCGGTCTGGGGTGTGGGGCCTCCCTGCTGCTGCGGAGTCGGGGTGGTCTGCCTCTCCCCACCGCAGGGAAAAGGGTAACACCACCTGGGTCTGGGTGCAATTCCCCCCTCCAGGGACAAGGGTACCTAGACCCGGTTTGTAGAGTACGCTTGGGGAGTGTGATTGTGTGTACAGCGTCTCTTTATGTCTGTCTCCACGTTGGTTGAGTGTGGAGTGAGTGCATATGAGAGCATGAGGGTGGGAATGGATGTTTGTGTCTGTGTGTGCCTGTATGTCTGTGTCTATATGTCAGGTTGGGTATCAGACGCCACCTCTCTGGGGACACCTCAGGCCCTCCAAGGTTTGGAGGCCTATCTCCACCCACCACCACTTCCCCTGCCGGTGGCGGACTCCCTCAGGTGTCGGTGTGTTGGTGGTTCTTTGTGTCTGGGGGTGGGCGTCCGGGTACACACCGGCTCACTCCTTGGCGGCCGCTTGTCGGGGCCTGGGGCCTGGGGCTCGCTCGGGCCCCTTTGGAGGTGGGGTGCCCCCGGCCTCTCGGCCTGGGGCTCGGTCACTCAGGCACAGCTGGGGGCCGGCGGAGCTCACGGGCGCGTCACTGAAACTCCCCCTGACTTCTGCTCCGCGGCTGCTGGGCGAGCCCTCATCTGGGACTCTCCTCAGCTCTTACTGGAACAGTGGCGCGGCTGCCCCTCTGTTGGTCTTCCATGGTCTCTTGTGTTCTGGGGGCCTCTGGATGTCTGGAGTTTTGATCTCCTCCATACCCGCTTCACACCCTGGAGGACGGGGCTGTGGCCCCCCCACACTCCCTAGCAGATCATTACATGGAGAAACCTTTGGAATGCAAGCATGCTGATCCACACAGGTATGCACACATGGGTATTCACAGACGCGGACTAAAGCTTTCTTGGCTGCTACCTCAAAGCACACTGTGCGCTGTCTATCTTGCGTGCTGCACAATATCGTTTATTATTTAGTAAATATTGATATCTATGACTAGCTAGTTTATTGTGATGGTGCTTTGTTTTCTCTATTATTATGTTGCTCTTTGTTGTTTGCTGTCTCCTCTGTTTGTTTTTTTTGTTTGTTTTTTTTGTTTGTTTTTTTTTTTTCTCCATACAGGTGACCCAGGAGTTCTTTTTTTTTTTTTCTCTCTCTTCCCCCCCCTTCTCACCGTCTCTTCTCCCCTTTGGTTTTCTTTCTTTCTCTCCCCCTCTTTCTCTCATTCAGTCCCCCTGTCCTATTTATTAAAAAAAATAAAATAAAATTTAAAAAAAAAAAAAAAATGACAAAGGATGAACTGAAGCTCTGCCATCACGTAATGTCGCATACTGCTGTTTCTGATGTCATTTAGAAAAAAAAAAATATATATATATATATATATATATTTGTTATATATTAATGACTGAAGAGAATATTTTGTATCATATGCATATTAATATATCATATAAAAAACCAACAAGTTGTTTTGCCTGATATGCTGTCAGGTTCTTCACTGCTTATTTTGATCGTATGTTGTGCGTTTTATGGTGTCGTTAATAGACATAGCGACCTTAGACTATTAGAACTGTCCTGAAATTCAAACAAAAACTACAAGTTGCTGAATTATTTTTTATAGTATTAGCTTTTAGTAAATGTCATAACAGGTTGTTTTAGACGTCACAGGCGTGGGTTCTCCATTACAGTAGATCCCGCCAAAATCCGTCTGTAAATCATATTGCTTTGCTGTGAGAGCAGCATCAAATGTTTGCCCATTAGCTATGACTGAGAAAACAACCTCACATTCTTAGATATACTCTACTAAAACCCAGGTCCATAAGTTATCCTGCTATTTCAGATTTATGGAAATTTAAGTCCCTTCGCTACTGACAGCATTTAGGCTTAAATAGTTATCTTCGAGGAGTAAATTTAAAGCAACAGAATAGAATTCACTCAGCTTTACTGCCACTGTTTGAAAGAAAAGGACTGATAAACACAATAATTTTCCAGGTGTGGATAAAAGACGACAAGCTTTATTGTGCTCTGACATCTTCACGTGACTTCAAATTATATGTTTTGCTTTAATTGTGAGCTGGAGTCTCCAAATTCTTGTGGCAATAAAGATGACAGTTAGGAGAATAGGTATTTTGTTAGCGTCACACCCCGCTTGGGTTTTTGCTCCTCGCTGTGCTTGGACCAATTACACGTCTTGTACTGTGGCAGGTGGATCTCTTGAAAGAATGAAAACTAGATGCTTACTCTTCGGTGGTATCATTCCTGATGGAACACACGCATGCACCGACATGCTTTTTGTCTCCACCGCATCTTACGTAGTTCTCACATCTCTGAGTCTTTTGTCTTCCACCTGAAAAGAAAACTTCCTTTTCTTGCTGCAGGTGCACCAGCATCACTTCCACACCTACCTTCTCATCTTTAATCACTGCCTGTTTCTCTCAAACAGAAAAGTGCTTATTTCAAAGCTATTTAACCAGTCCCACTGATGTCGTTTTGCTTCTGGTCTATCTTCATTAAAGGTGCCTGTGAGATACACTCTGTCTTGAGCTTTTTGTCTACTGGCCTTTGGATTTAATAGCTGGTCATACCTGCAGTGGCTGCAAAAACCACAAACACAACATTCTGATTGTGAATGACAATTTAAAATGAATGGAATTGTTAATATAAACAAGTTTTAGTTTGGTGCTCTTTTGATTTATATATAACACCAGCATTTCAATCACAAAAAAGCAGAAAGGTCCCTGCCATACACGTATGTCTGATGAAGAATTCCTTCCTGTTCACTGCTGTCAAGATGAAAACATACAGTTCTACAGACTGGTGGACAAAATTTAACGTCAATCTGTCCAAAGGCTGTTAAGTATTAACCAGATGGATAGGTGAAATTAGAATTAGAATATCCGAAATTAAAAAATAAGATTTAGGCATATTAGAAATGACAGGCTGCTGACCTGCTTGTATTTTCCCACCAGACCATATTTGGTATGCAAAAGAGCACCTTGAAGCAGCTGGGCTACAGCAGCAGAAGACCACACTGGTTATCATTCCTGTCAGCTAATAACAGGAAATTGGAGCTACAGTTTAGACAGACTTGCCAGAATTGGACAACTGAAGAATGTAAAAATACTGCCTGTTCTGGTGAATCTTGATTTCTGCTGCAACATTCATATGACAGGGTCAGAATCTAAATCCATCCTGCCTTTTAACAACGCTTTGGGCTGTTGTTGGCAGTGTAATTATATATTTTCACGGCACACTTTGGGCTTCTTAGTAACAACCAAGCATCATTTAAACACCACAGCATCCCTGACATTGGCATAGCTGATCATGCCCATCCATTTATAACCACAGTTTACCCATAATCCGATGGCAGCTTCCAGTAGGGAGAATCACCATGTCACAAATCTCAAATCATCCCAAATTGTATTCTTGAACATAACAGTGAGTTTACTGTACTTAAAGAGCCTCCACAGTCACTGACAGAGAACCTCCGGCATGTGGTGGAACAGGATATTGAAATCAAGGATGTGCAGCTAGCAAATCTGTAGCAACTGTGTGATGATGTCATACCAATATGAACCAAAATCTCAGAGGAATTTTTCCAGAAACTTGTTGAGTCTATGCTACAAATAATTAAGGCATTTCTGAAGGCAAAAAGGGGTCCAATCCAAAACTAGAAAGGTGTACCTAATGAAGTATCTGTCCTCATTTAAATTCCCCATTTAAGTGAGTCTAAGTCTTAATTTAAACGCAGTAGCCATGAAAGAGCTGAAAATAACTTGCAATTATTTGTCAGTGTTTACACAGAAACAGCACACAAAATTAACAGTTGCATCCTGTTCAAGAACGAACAAGCACGTGTTTTCCAGTCAAAACAAAACCACACTGAATCCAAGGCCTACTTTCTCTTTCCTCACCAGGAGCTGATCAATATCTCATCCAAGTAATTCCATACCAGACTGTAACACAGTTGGTCAGGGTGCTCTCTATCGCACAGCGGTAGAAGTTACCCAGTATGTCAGCAGACAGGTGTTTCTTCTTCAGTGTTCTCAGGAAAAAGAGGCGCTGAAGGGCCTTCTTGACCAGGCTGGAGATGGAAGATTCAAGATTCTTTATTTGTCACATGTATAGTCATACGAGTACAATACACAGTGAAATGTGTCCTGAACTGTTCCTTTTTCTGTGCAAGTCAATGAAATTTAAAAAAAAGTTAATTAAAAAAAAGATGTTAGTTGACCAGGACAGAATCTCAGCGATGTGGGTCCCCAAGAACTTGAATCTGGAAACCCGTTCAACATGTGTGCCATTTATGTAGATGGGGACATGGGTGTCTCTTTCCTCTCGCCTGAAGTCAACAATGAGTTCCTTGGTTTTGCTGGTATTCAGGAGCGGGTTATTGTCAGCGCACCACAAGGCTAGATGCTTTACCTCTTCCCTGCAGTCAGAGTCATTGTTGTGAACTGATGGACAGGATCTGAAAGTCACGAAAACAACAACATACAAATAACCAACATGGAAGCAAAATTACCCAAATAAATAAATGAAACCAAAATTCTTTGTCAAAACTGAAGATATTTATAAAAACTTACATGAGTTCACATTTCCCCATGTGCTGTAGCGATTTTTGATACGGGTGACATCGTTGGTTGGCAAGGGCATCATCGTGGTGGGGGGGGGGGGGCATCACAGGCATCGGCAAAAAAAAAAGTTGCTCGCACCAATGCTACCCCGACATCATGCCAGTGGATTTTGGGGATTGCATGGGCACTGATTGGTCTTCTATTGCCCATTTGGTGGTGCATAGTTTGAGAGGCTGGCACAGCGTCATCCTGTCAAACTCATACTGACTGTTAACCGTTCGGTGCAGGAAGCTGTTTTAGCTATAGGAGAGGCAGTGGGTTATGACAGCGTGAAATCTGCCTCTCGTATGAATGGTGTGATTGTTATCTTTCTTGATAAGGTATCTAAAGTTAATGATTTGGTGGAAAGAGGTGCCATTATTCACGACACTTTGACACCCGTTCTCCCGTTGGTTAGCCCTGCTAAAAAGGTTAGCATCTCAAATGCACCTCCTTTATGAAACTCTAGCCAAGGAGCTGTCAGGGTATAACCAACTAGTCTTGCCCATAAAGATGGTCTCTTTGGGGTTGTGCGTCACAGAAGGCAGGTTTTTATGATCCTCAGGGACACCACTAGTGAGCTAAACCAGTCTTACAGTTTCAAAATAGAGGGTTTCAATTACATGGTGTTTGCTCCATCTGAGAGCATGAAATGTATTGGTTGTGCTGGAGAAGGGAATTTAATTCGATCCTGTCCAGAAAGGCTAAGAAACACGCAGCCAGCGGATGATGCAGTTGGAGAGCAGGTGCCCGGTTAGGGCTCCTGGTGGAGAAATGGCGATTGCCCATGCGAAGCCTGCTGAGGCCATGGGTAGCCCCACTGAGGCAGCAGGCAGCATATTTTTTAGTTATACGTCCAGCTGTACTGGAGGAGTGGGGATTGTGTTCTCTAAGAATTTTTTGCCTGTTTCTTGCAAAGCAGAGGAAATAATCAAGGGGTGTTTACTGAAAATTAAAGTCAAATATGAAAATGTGAATTTTGTTTTTATTAATGTATATGGTCCAACTAAAGGAGTGGACAGAATGGGTTTTTTAAATGTCCTATGTCATACTGTTAAGGATTCTTGTGATGATGAGTATTTGTTTTTATGCGGGGATTTCAATTGTACTGAACCACACAGAACCTCATCCTGCATCCTCTGCAGGCTCAGGCAGCTGACTGCAGCTGTGGACCTGTCAGATGTGTGGAGGGCTTTCAATTGATGTCAGAGACAGTACACGTGGAGCCATCCTAAGGACAATCGTTTATCTTTGGAACGACTGAATCGTATATACTCATTTAAGTACCATTTGAGTATTTTTGAAGACTTGGTTTCTCTGATCATTGTCATTTTTTGACAGTATTTAGTATTTATTTATTTATTGTCATTGTCAAGAACAATGAAATTGCGTTTGGGGCTTCCATACAACCCAAAAAAAAGAAGAAAATAATAAATACCCCTTAAAACCCAAGTGTACATATTTAACCCAGTGTGACTCCAATGCAATAAGACAATCCTTAGCAATAATGTTCATAGAAATTCAGACAAAGACCTGAGAAACATGACAAAATACAACAATGCAACCCATTCAATATTATTGTACTGTGAGATATGATATCAGATATGATAGTTATCTATTTAAGAAAGAGGGGGGGGGGGGGGCAGGAGGGGGAAGAGAATAAAGATATGATGCACCAATGCAGACCAGTTCATTGCTATTAAGAAGTTGGATATGGTTATTGTCCGTGAGAGGGGGGCAGAGAGTTCAGGAGCCTCTGGTTGTCTGGTTTATTGTTCTGTTTTCATTAAAATTGTTTGTGTACGGAGTGCCTACTGGCATTTCAATACAGCCCTGTTACATGACATAGCTTTTAGTACAGCCTTTGAGTATTTTTGGCTCAGTCACAAAAAATCTATCAGATTAATCTGATTTTGTTTGTTTTCAACAGTGGTGGGATTTTGGCAAGGGTCGGGTCAAACAATTGTGTCAATAATTCACTTGTAATCTTACAAGAGACAAAACCAGATCTATGAGAGACCTAGAGACTCAGGTGGCAGAACTGCAGGGTTTAGCAGCGTCTACGGGAAACCGAGGGCTTTTAGATTCTCTCAAATCTAAAAAGGCTTTTCTAGACGACCTGTTGGTCACAACAGCCAAAGGGGCTTTGTTCAGGTCACAGAGATGGATGCCCCATCTCACTTCTTTCCTTCTGGGATCAGGAAGTTTACTATCAGCTATTATAAGGACCTTTTTAAGAGTGATTTCTCAGAAAATCCCCGTTTGTGCAATCGTTTCTTCAAAGGACTCCCTCAGGTGGCGGCTGAAGCCAATCAAAAATGAGAGGCTCAGCCAACTTTGCATGAATTTTACACAGCTCTGATGAGTTTTCAGAGTGGTAAAACTCCTGGCATGGATGGTCTTCCTGTTGAATTTTACAAAGCCTCTTGGTCTGTGATGGGTGAGGATTTTCTGGAGGTTGTCACAGATAGTCTGCAGAGAGGCTTGCTGCCTCTGAGCTGTAGAAGGGTGGTTATCACTCTGCTACCAAAGAAGGGAGATGTACGCAATCTGAAGAACTGGAGACCAGTCTCGTTGCTCTGTAGAGACTATAAGATTTTTTCCAAAGTCCTGGCCACCAGTCTTTGAGACATGATGGCTTCTGTCATTCATGGAGACCTAACATATTGCATGCCCGGCAGGCTGATAAGTGACAATATCACTTTAATTAGAGTTGTTTTAGACCTCTCTAGTTGTTTGGGCATAGATATTGGTCTCAATTTTATAGACCCAGAAAAAGCTTTTGATCGGGTTGAATACCAATATTTGTGGCAAACTTTAACTGCTTTTGGCTTCAGCCCAGGTTTTGTAGCAGTGATTCAGGTTATGTACTGTGACATTACGAGTGTAATGAAAGTAAATGGAGTCCATTCAATGTTCTAAGGGGGGTGACGGAGGGCTGTTCTTTGTCAGGGATGCTGTATTCCCTGGCAATTGAACCTTGGCTTCACTAATTAAGACAGAGTAAGAGTGTGACCAAAGGTGTTAAAACAGCTGTGTATTGCCCTTTGTTTAGTAGAAGGTATTTAAACCTAGGGCTGTTCTGGGTTCAGGGGGAGACTCTGCCGGACGTTTGCTGGTTGGTTGGTTTTGCTCTTTTATATTAAAGGATGTTAACTATGCTCACTGTTTGTCTGCAGGCTTTATTAAATGGAAACTTGCACAACAATCCCCAAATACTGGGAGTGACGGCGAGGCTGCAGATGCACGGCCGGTGATTTAGAGACTGATCTGGGACCAGTGATCTCTGTTGTTTCTACCCTGTGTGAGGCTTTATTGGAAGCTGGACTCTGTCTACGTCTGCTGCTGGGATTTTTAAAAAATTACAAGTATGCATTGTGTTAAATTCACAATTTGACTATGACTGGGTTTTGTCACTGATTTCTAGAATCGATTTGATTCTGATTCACAAGGTCCTGATTCAATCCACAATTCGATTCAACTTTGCCTCAGACAGTCAGAATATATAATTCTGATCATTTGTCAGTACAGACACCTGTGAGACTCCATCAGAGGTGTACGCATCACAGCAGAAGTTTATGAAAGTTATTTAAAATGTTTCTTTACATGCCAGTGAAGGCAATTCATATTTTTCTGTAGAAACCAAACAAGCAACCCAAAAACAACATACAAACACCAAATCTCAACGCTGTTTCAGTTCCTTTCATTCATGATCTCGGACGACCCCCCTCATGGGACACTATTTCAAGAGAATTAGGCAAACCTCGTCCAGTGTTTTGGACCCATTCAGAAGGTGTTGGCAGATTCCACAGGCTATGCCTAATAATTACTATAGGGTTTGGTAGGTGGTATATTAAAATTTGGTGTAACGATCGCAGGTATAGTTAGTAGCTTTGCTTATTGCATTGTGTAGGACTTTCCGTGACAACCCGCCGGTTTGTATTTATGGAAGGGTTTGCTATGGCCCTTGCAGGGCCTCCTCCTGAAATTGCCCTTTTCTGGGTGTGTCCTGCTATCTCTCTTGTCTTAAATGCCTCCTTTTTTGTACAGCTGATTCCCATCAGAAATTAGAAGTACTTAACGCCAGAGAAAGGTAAGCTCTAGAGCCAGAGAGCCATGTTGTTGATTGCAGCTAGTGACCTGTGTGTGGTGATTATTTGCTCCTGCTCTATGGAGACCCATACGGAAAAGAAATAGTAAAAACTTATATGTGATTACTCATGAAAGTGGCCACTTTCATGAGTAAATCATATAAGGCTTACATGATTTACTCATGAAAGTGGCCACTTTCGCATTACTTTCATACATTGTTTTAGTAAGTATCCAAAACATACAAGTTTCATTATATAATTTTTCAAGGGATCTCATATCTGTTTTCACACTTATATGCTTTTCATACAAGTTTCACACAAGACAGATACAAACTTTATAAGATTTATATATATCTTTTCCATATGGGGAGGAGTGTGTGTTTGGTATCTAATTGTGTGGATGCTTAAGCATCCACACTATTGAGTTCCTGTTTCTCTTTATTCTTTATTGTGTGGATGCCTTAGGCATCCACACTATTGAGTTCCTGTTTCTCTTTATTCTTTATTACAGTTTTTCCCAAATGTTAAAACACAAAAGCCAATCCTGTAACCCAAATGACCAGTAGTCTAAACACATTTACTAAATGTAGCCACCATATTCCAGTACCATAAACACATGTCACATGAAGACACAATTCACAAAACACAACCCTCTGTACTCATAAATCTAAACACATTTTTCCTTGCTAAAACACATGTTGCAAAACAACTCTGCTCATATTCTCAAATGAAAGCCCATGTGATGCAAAATGCTTGCCACAGTCACCAATCTTTGAACACAGGGAACACACCTGGCGTCATTCACTACACACAATGACTCAAAATTGAAGACACTTGTTGCTAATGCTGTACCCACATGTAAAAGCAAGTTCAGAGTGCACAGTATGCTGAAGATTCCAAACAAACACAATGGATGAAGGCAGAGTCAGGGGAAGAGGAATTTGATGCAGAGGAGGGAGAAGAGCTGGCCCTGGAAGAAGAGGAGCAGGCCAACATGGGAGAGGAGAAGGTCCAGGAGGGAGAGCAAGACAACCTCGCACCATCATTACGGACGAGATGCGAGCAACAGCTCAGCGACATGATGCCGCACAGTGATTGTGGTGTGTGTGTGGTGTGAATAACGTAAATAAAAAAACTTCACACCCTGTTCATGTTTTCAAGATTACTGTTGTGTGCAATAGATTCTGTTTTTGCATTGAGTTGTGTTACTGTAGTGTACGTACATGCAGGATTTTCTATAGATTTATACTACTCATATGAAACTCACAAATCTAAATGCCTAATCCTCTGCAGAGATCTACGACGATCCGTTACTGTATAGTTTCTAAAATATGCATTGGCAGTTATGAAACAAAGAACCTTCTCACAAATTGAGCATTGTGTTTTCAATTGTTTTGCTGTAGTGTGTAATGCTGTGTATAGTGTTTACAGTTTTGACAGCTTCGAGCTGCTCTCTTGGTGTGGGAGTTTGAGTTTTGCAGTGGGACGGTGTGGTTGTGTTTATGTAGCTTTGGAAAAGGGTGTTGTGTTTGGACATTGGGAACATGGTGGTAACGTTTGTGACATGTGTTTTAGCATTTGAGAAAAACTGTATTCTAGTTGCTTCCGTACGTTTTTTGGACCGCTACTCCTCCCACAGCTTTTGTGCTATTTTCACCGTTCAAATCTTAAAAAATTCTGCTCTTTCTGCTAATGGGTGCTATATCTTTTGGTGCTCATAACTTCTATACTTTTTGAGATATTGATTTTTCTTTTCAATATTTTTTGCCCTTTTTTGCATATTATCAGTGGCCTCACTGATTTTCCTTGCTGGCTTGACCTGTGTTTTAGCTCAGTGAGATGAGCGTCCGTTCTCAGACTGGGAGGCCCGGGTTCAAATCCTGCTTATGGCAACATTTCTTTCAGTCAACAGTTAAACTTTTTTTTTAACTCTTTTCACCACAAATTTAAGCTTTTTCACCCGTTTTCAGCACATTTTTCAGTTTTTTCACCAGTTTTCAGCACAAATACCAGCTTTTTCAGCTGCTTTCAGCAAAAACCTCTTTTCAGGAGAATTCTGCTCATTCAACTCTTTTCAGTAGAAATTGTGCTGATTGAACTCTTTTCAGCAGAATTTTCATCTCGTTTCTGCAGAAATTCTGCTTATTCACCTCCTTTCTGCAAAATTAGCAGACTCTCAATGGACTAGTGGTAGAAGGTCAGCAGCAGGTTGGAGTTCAGTTTGTACTTCCTGAGGGCCCTCAATAAGTGCAGCCACTGTTGGGCCTTCTTGATGACCGCTGAGATGTTGTCTATCCAGGAGATGTCTGTGAATCTCCAAAGCAAAACTGCACATACCTCATGGCGGCCTCGGGCTGCTGGTCCTGGTTAAGTGCTTCAGCTTGATTTGACATGTGTAAAACTCAAAAACTATGGTTCAACCTTAACCTGGCTGACACAATGCTAATTAGCTAAGATGCGTGAATCAAACCTGAGGTAGATAGTTGGTTAATTAGAGCAAAGAAGACAAATAATGTATCTGAAGATATTACACCTAGGGGTAGGTTTTGATAATCCATTTTCCAATTAAAATCGATTTTAGCTTCAATGAAACAATATCGATTTATTAAAATCCTAAATCACTTTTTAATTATGAATTTGTTTTGCCTGAATCTCAGGTCAAACCTCACAAAACTATTTTTATATTTAACCACCAAACAGCTAGAACAGTAAATGAGAGCAGGTAAATGGATTCAGCTACATTCTGAAGCTGTAGGTTTTGTCTCTCTCCAACCAAAATTCACTGAACCAGAAGCAAAAGAAGATCAAAACTACGCTTCACATTTCATTTCACATGAACATCGTCATCAATTCCCTCTTACTTTTGCTGTTTTGCTTCCACCACGGAAAAAAAACACTTCCTGCATCACACTTCCTGCAGAGCTCTCTCTCTCTCTCTCTCTCAACAACAGTTTCCCATCTAAAAATTTTCATTATTTGCTTGCTTATTACCCACCAGTCTACCGTTGTTTACAGCACTGTCGGCCCATTTTTTTTTTGTTTGTTTGTTTGTTTTTAATTTAACTGACTTCCAACAAGATTGTCTCATTTCTGCTTTTCAATACTGAAGAAATTTTAACTTTTTAAAATGATGGCGAATTGCAAAGTTCTTGGCTGTGTCTCTAATAAAACCTCTGTAACTTTGCTCTGCTTCACTTCAGCAGGATCAGAAGAAATGTTCATATGTTGAGTCATGGTTTTATTTAGTTTTTGATCTACTGCAGAATTTTTTTAAGGTTATCTGCTATAAAAAGCCAGGACAGGAAAGTCTCCTTCATGTTTTTCTGTGTTTTATCCTCAGTTACTTTAACACAAAGGCATCTGCTGTGATGCTCACACCTCAGATAAAGTCTCACAAGTGTCAGCTTTCTTTTTATATATTAAAAAATATAGATATGTACTGAGAAGTCATCAGAATTATAATATTTCTCACTGTCTGATGCAAAATTTCACTGATTCAAATCTAATCGAATGGGGACCTTGTGAATCGGAATCAATTCGATTCTAGACAAAACCCGGCCCTTATAACACCCTAGTTAATGTGAGCATGCATATAACTAATCCTAACTACAGCACACAAAGTCAAACACTAACCTGTTGATTGTCAGAGTCAAATCATCACAGACCTAGACGAAAGCTAAAAAGCTCACAAAACCTTGTTGGTTGTTGGGGTTTTCAAGTAACCAATCAAAAATGAGTTGGATGCAACAATTGGCCAATAGGCTGCTTAACCTTATGCAAAAGGTTGGTTTACAAGGCAAAGAGACTCATTACAGTCCATAGTGTAATAGCAGAGTTTTACCACTTGCTGGAGACATTCGTCTGTAATCCTGAAGTTACATAGTTAAACCAAAAACCCTCAGCTGCTCACAGTTTAATCTCAACAAAACGATTTACATTACAAATAAAAAACAAACAAACATGTCAAATAAACATATATATTACCAATCCCAAATAATCTGATTTCTGTAATGCAGACACAATTTTAAAATTAATCAATTTTCCCCCTTTGTGTATTTTATGGGGGTTTTGCCATGGAAGTCGGGAAACAAATAAGATAAGATAAGATAAAACTTTATTAATCCCTCGGGTGGGTTCCTCTGGGAAATTTGGTACAAATAAGTACGAGTTGTAAGGAGGGATAGAAGATTAAGAACTAAAAAAACTTTTTAGAGGTAGTAGACAGTAACTAATGTAATCTCCTCTGTAGAAGTAAAAGAGATGGCTCAGGGAGTACATATAGAGCACAACATAGAAGCACCATACCGGAAGAGATGATGGAAGCAATTTTAAAAGCAGAGGGAAAAAAATCGTACCCTAAACAGGTAGAGGATGCCCTTCACTGTGAGATGTAAGAGGATCTTATTGTGTGAATGGGGGGATGACTGAATGTAGTGTAAAGCGTGTTGGGGTCCTTAGACACTAAGTAAGGCGCTACACAAATGCAGGCCATTTACCATTTTTACCATATCCCAAGTCACTACTGCCTCTGCATTTTCAGTTATGATTTAGGATACAATAACATGCTTAGATCCTGTAGTGAGTAAGTGCTATATCAAGAACACCTGTATAAAGTTATGAAATACCAGTCTATGTGTTTATTGGAGTGAGTGGTGTATTTTACATGGCTCTCATGTGCTGAATGTCTGCTTGTCATTAGTCAGAACAGGAAAAAGGATGGCTATGATCTTAATTTCTGGCATTATTAACACATTTTTTCCTGTTAGGCATTACTGGCTAGTTTCTGCTTTCTGAAACTCAAAACTTACAAAAAGTTTTTTTAGAACAATTGCAAGGACACACTAATTTTAATTAAATTCAAATCACTAATGCAGGCATTTCTCTACTCAACTTGATAAGACAGAGAGTTGCATTATTTGTTTGCTTAATCAAAAAAACAAACAAAAAAACCCAGTGTAAAGTATGGTGCAGCAAATCATGTCATGTGTGATCCAAGTAAACTTCATTAGCAAATTTCAAATAATCAACATTTTTTTAAAATTTCTGAATAAAAAAATAATAACCACAAACTAGTTTTTCATCAACAGAATTTACACCTAGTGAGTAAGTAAAAAATTAAGTACACACACATTTGAATTCTATGGCACATTTAAAGCCAAAGTGCTTAACACAAAATAGTGAAAATATACATTTTATACATTTTTTTACATTTTGTATAGTCCAAAAATGAACAGAATCATAGCCTTGGCAGAATAAATACACAAGGAAATAGTCATATGACCGACAATTGCTGCAGTTAAGCAGACTGTCTAGAAAAAACGAAAGATTTTTTTTCAGGCATTGGATAATATCACAGTTGGATAACAATTATGATACAAAAAAAGATACAGGCCAATTATATATAAATCTTTACATTAGTTCTTTCACCTCCACTGAAGCACAGCTTCTCAAAATTATTACATCCTGCAGAAGATGCCGTGACACCACTGCTTGAAATGTAGCATTTGGAAACCATTATGCCTCAGTGATGTAAAACAGTGGTTTATTTTTTCAAGGCAGCAAAGCAATGCTATAGGTTACACTTCAGATAAAATATGACTATTCAAATCAGAAAAAAGTTCCACTCACATCACTTTATAGTGCAAGGCAGTCATTTATCATTTTCAGAGAAAAATAAATGGATACTGTGGTTTGACATAATATTCTTGCTTTAGTCTTCCTTTTTAAAGACAACACAATTTCTTTGCAAACTGTGGAAAAATCTATAACTGAACTGAAGTTTTTTTTCCATTTAAGAATGAACCTTTCATGATCAAATGGTATCGGAAATTTATTGTAATAAAAAAGTAAATGCATTTAATATATTTATTTCTATATTAATTTCTGAAGAAAACATTTTGTATCATATCAGGACTTTGTATCATATGGTTGCACTGGTGCGCCTAACTTTTTTTCTTAGGTGCAGCAGCACAAAAGTTGGGTGCACCCAAATTTTTCAACCGCACCGCTGAGCCCTACAGTTTTACATGCCCATACATACAATATTGATTTGTAAATGATTAACTAACAATCTTGTCAACACAAACTTCTTTATTTGGATCACAGTTCTACAAGAAAGATAAGTTACTGAAAAAGTGCTTGTGCTTAAAGTGCTTTGGCACTTTAGCACTCTTTGGCAATTTCGTAGGCAATGTTAAACTTAATCATCATCTTGGCCTCCTCTGATGACCTGTTTGCTGCTGCCTGCCGCTGAACGGCAGTGGGGAGAGGGTACACTTGGGCAGTGCATTTATCGCAGCGTATAATGTGTTTTCTGGATACACTGTGCCTTTTCAGCGTTTCAATTCGAACCATATTAGCACCAGTCACAATTGCAGAATTATTGGCCATGGTCTTTCCACACTCACGACAGTAAATGCAGTGCATCATGTTGTCAGCTTTACGGTATCTTAGCCAGGGAAACTGGCTACTTTCTTCTAAATGTATACACTTTCCCCCTTTACTTTCAGTGGGCTCTGGCTCAGAGTCTGGCTGGGAATCGATCATTAGAGATTAGATCATGAGACAGTTCATTATCTGATGCCATATCCGGACCAGTATTAGACATAACCTGAGAGGTTGATGGCTCCGTGTCAGAGCACTGGCTATGCATTTCAAATGGATCAAGCCTTAATTTAATGAAAAAGTTATCAATTGTTCTTTTCATCTTTTCATTGCCCACAGCTACATCCATGCTTCGTCAGGCCTAGGCTACTCACTAGGCTCGGGTATCGTCACTGATTTCTATAATCGATTCAATTCTGATTCACAAGGTTTCGATTCGATCACAGCAGATGTCTTGTGTCAAAGTAACTGAGTATAAAATACAGAAAAACATGAAGGAGATTTTCCTTTTTATAGCAGATAACCGCCTTAAAAATATTCTGCAGTAGATCAAAAACTAAAGAAAACCATGACTCAACTTTGTGCGGAATCTGTTTACCTGCTCTCATTTGCTGATTAGCTGTTTGGTGGTTGTTGAAATAGTTTTGTGAGCTTTAACCTGAGATTCTGGCATTTCTGGCAAAATACATTTATATTGAAAAGTCGATTCAGAATTTAATTAATCGATAACGCTTTATTCAAGCTACGCAACTCTCTTAATCTGCCTGCACTTTCAAACATACACACAAGTAGGACATGAATATCTGTCAGAGAGGTCCCACCACCTAATCTCTGATTGGTTCAGACCATGATATGGGTATAACTGTAGCTTGCCTCCACCAGTGTATGAATGTGAGAGTGAATGAATAGTGGTATTGTAAAGCGCTTTGGGTGCCTTGAAAAGCGCTATATAAATCCAATCCATTATTATTATTATTATTATTATTATAAGTGTATTTGTTGCTGACCCCACAGAAGCTCAGAAAATTCAAACAAAAACTAGAAGTTGCTGAGTAATTTTTTTTTATGGTATTAGCTTTTAGTAAATGTCATAACAGGTTGTTTTTGACGTCACAGACGTGGGTTCTCCATTACAGTAAATCGCACCAAAATCCGTCTGTAAATCATATTGCTTTGCTGCGAGAGCAGCATCAAATGGTCAAAGGAGCTTGCAAAGAAAAGCGTCTGGACTTCTTTAAGTTGCTTGAAGACGTTTCACCTCTCATCCGAGAAGCTTCTTCAGAACTGAAGAAGCTTCTCGGATGAGAGGTGAAACGTTTGAAGACGTTTGAAGACGTTCACCTCTCATCCGAGAAGCTTCTTCAGAACTGAAGAAGCTTCTCGGATGAGAGGTGAAACGTCTTCAAGCAACTTAAAGAAGTCCAGACGCTTTTCGTTGCAAGCTCCTTTGACTACGATGACCTGGATGACTGAGAACCTTCACAGACATACAGCAGCATCAAATGTTTGCCCATTAGCTATGACTGAGAAAACAACCTCACATTCTTAGTTATACTCTACTAAAACCCAGGTCCATAAGTCAACCCGCTATTTCAGATTTATGGAGATTTAAGTCCCTTCCCTACTGATAGCATTTAGGCTTAAATAGTTATCTTAGAGGAGTAAATTTAAAGCAACAGAATAAAATTCACTTATCTTTACTGCCACTGTTTGAAAAAAAAAGACTGATAAGCACAATAATTTTTCACGTGTGGATAAAAGACGACAAGCTTTATTGTGTTCTGACATCTTCACGTCATTTCAAATTGTATGTTTTGATTTAATTCTGAGCTGGAGTCTCCAAATCCTTGTGCTACACTTCCACAACTACCTTCGCATCTTTAATCACTGCCTGTTTCTCTCAAACAGAAAGGTGCTTGTTTCAAAGCTATTTAACCAGTCCCACTGATGTCGTTTTTCTTCTGGTCTATCTTCATTAAAGGTGCCTGTGAGATACACTCTGTCTTGAGCTTTTTGTCTACTGGTCTTTGGATTTAATAGCTGGTCATACCTGCAGTGGCAACAAACCACAACCACAACATTCTGATTGTGAATGACAATTTAAAATGAATGGAATTGTTAATATAAACAAGTCTTAGTTTGGTGCTCTTTTGATTTATATATAACACCAGCATTTCCGTGAATCGCTACCATATCGTGGTGGAGGGGTTTGTGTGTCCCAGGGATCCCAGGGGCTATGTTGTCTGGGAGCTCTTGCCCCCTGGTAGGGTCTGCCATGGCAAATTGGTCCTGGGTGAGGGACCAGACAAAGAGCGATTCAGAAGACCCTTATGAGAAAAACATCGAGGGAACAGTTTACCCTGCCTGGGATAGGGTTACCGGGGTCCCGCCCTGGAGCCAGGCCCGGGGAGGGTGCCCAAGGGCGAGCGTCTGGTGGCCGGGCCTTAGTCCATGGGGCCCGGCCGGGCACAGCCCGAAAAGGGGACATGGGCCCATCCTTCCACAGGCCCACCACCCGCAGGAGGCGCCGTAGGGGTCGGGTGCATTGTGTGCCGGGCGGCGGCCAGGAGCGGAGGCCCTGGCAGACTGATCCCCAGCTACCAAGAACCTCTTGGTAGCTGGGGACCAAGGTTCAAGGTTCAAGGTTCTTTATTTGTCACATGCATAGTTATACAAGTATAACACACAGTGAAATGTAGCCTGACACGCTCCTCGACATGTGCAAAAATTGGGGGGGGGGGGGGGGGGGGTGTAGAGGAAGAACATTATATATATATGTATATATATATATATATACATAGTATATACACTGGGTGAATGTGCAGTAGTAGCAGCAAGCAGGTGAATTCTGTACATTAATATGAATAGACATCTGACTATTTTATAGGATAGACAATATAAACATATTTAAAATTAAAGGAATTGAAATGTACATTGTGCCTTGGTTTAGAGTGTCTGGAAGAGAGTCCTGTCTCAGTCAATTATAGATGATGTGAGAGGGCGGGTGTGTGTGTTTAGGGCACGGATGGCTTGGGGATAGAAGCTCCTCTTGAGTCTCTCGGTCCTTGCCCGGAAGATGCGGAACCTTCTACCAGATTGCAGAAGTTGGAACAGTTTGTTGCCAGGATGGGACGGGTCCTTCAGTATCTGCGCTGCTCTAGTCCGGCATCTCCTGGTGTAGGTGTCCTGAAGCGGGGGGAGAGCAATCCTGCAGCAGCGTTCTGCTGTACGGATCACTCTCTGGAGAGCTTTTTGGTCCTTCACACAGCTGTTCCCGAACCACGATGTCATGTTCTGTGTGAGGATGCTCTCCACAGCGCCTGTATAGAAAATCCTGAGGATCTTTGGAGAGACCCTGAACTTCCTCAGTTGTCGTAGGTGATACAGGCGCTGCCTAGCCTTTTTGGTCTGGACCTGAATGTGGGCAGCCCATGTCAGGTCTGAGGAGATGTGGACACCAAGATACTTGAAGGACTGCACCCTCTCCACTGGAGCTCCATTGATGATAATGGGCTTGTAGTCTCTGTGCTGACCCCTTCTAAAGTCCACCACCAGCTCCTTGGTCTTGCTGACATTCAGCTGGAGGTGGTTGTCCTGGCACCACGATGCCAGATTCTTCACTTCATCCATGTAGGCTGCCTCATCGTTGTTGGAGATGGCACCCAACACCACTGTGTCGTCAGCAAACTTCACAATGGTGTTGGAGCCATGGGTGGCCACACAGTCTGAAGTGTAGAGGGAGTAGAGCAGTGGCGAGAGGACACATCCCTGAGGTGCTCCTGTGTTGATGGTGATGCTGTTGGAGAAGCACCTGCCCACCCTCACCACCTGAGTTCTGCCAGTGAGGAAGTCCAACACCCATGCACACAGACGGCTGTTAAGTCCCAGATCCCTCAGCTTTGTGAACAGTCTGCAGGGCACTATTGGGCACTATTGCAGGGCCTATCTCCTGGAGAGAGGCTGGACTCTGTCTCAGTCTGGAGTTGCCCCTGGTGAGAGGCGGCGGGCTGGGGTGGGTATTCTAATATCCCCTCAGCTTGCTGCCGGTACGTTGGGGTTCTTCCTGGTGGATGAGAGGGTTTGTTCCCTGCGCCTTAGGGTCGGGGAACGGGTCCTGACTGTCATCTGCGCTTATGCGCCGAGTGGCAGTTCAGAGTACCCAGCCTTCTTAGAGTCCCTGGGTGGGGTGCTGGAAGGTGCTCCATCTGGAGACTCTGTTGTCCTACTGGGAGACTTCAATGCTCACGAGGGTAACGACAGCGAGACCTGGAGGGGCGTGATTGAGAGGAACGGCCTCCCTGACCTGAACCCGAGTGGTGTTTTGTTGTTGGACTTCTGTGCGAATCACAGTTTGGCCATAATGAACACCTTGTTCGAACATAAGAGTGTCCATAAGTGCATGTGGCACCAGGACGCTCTAGGCCGTACGTCGATGATCGATTTTGTAATCGTATCACCAGACCTGCGCCCATATGTTCTGGACACTCGGGTAAAGAGAGGGGCTGAGCTGTCAACTGATCACCACCTAGTGGTGAGTTGGATCAGGTGGCGGGGGAGGACGCTGGACAGACCCGGTACACCTAAACGCATAGTGAGGGTGTGCTGGGAACGCCTAGCAGAGGCCCCAGTCCACGAGATCTTCAACACACACCTCTGACAGAGCTTCAACAGCATTCCGAGGGAGACTGGGGACAGAGTCAGAATGGACCATGTTCAGCATCTCCATTGCCGAAGCTGCTGCATTGAGCTGTGGCCACAAGGTGGTTGGTGCCTGTCGTGGTGGTAATCCCCGAACCAAATGGTGGACACCAGAGGTGAAGGGAGCCACCAGGCTGAAGAAGGAGTCCTATCGGGCTTGGTTAGCCTGTGGGACTTCGGAGGCAGCTGACAGGTACCGATAGGCCAAGCGGAATGTGGGTCGGGCAGTGGCTGAAGCAAAAACTCGGGTGTGGGAGGAGTTCGGAGAGGCCATGGAAAAAGACTTTCAGACTGCCTCGAAGAGATTCTGGCAAACCGTCAGGCATCTCAGGAAGGGAAAGTGGTGCTCTACCTGCACTGTGTATAGTGCTGGTGGAGCACTGCTGACTTTGACTGAGAAAATTGTCAGGCGGTGGAAGGAATACTTTGATGACCTCCTTAATCCCACTGACATGTCTTCCGAGGAGGAAGCAGAGTCTGGGGATGACGGGGATGACCCGCCAATTTCCGGAGGCGAGGTCACTGTGGCAGAGCCCCTGGTGTGGATGAGGTCCGCCCCGAATTCCTGAAGGCTCTGGATGTTGTAGGGATTTCCTGGTTGACACGCCTCTACAATGTTGCGTGGAGATCAGGGGCAGTACCCCTGGACTGGCAGACCGGGGTGGTGGTCCCCATCTTTAAGAAGGGGGACCGGAGGGTGTGTTCCAACTACAGGGGGATCACACTCCTCAGCCTCCTTGGGAAAGTCTATGCCAGGGTGCTGGAAAGGAGAGTTCGTCCGCTAGTCGAACCTCAGATACAGGAGGAACAATGCAGTTTTCGCCCTGGTCGCGGAACACTGGACCAGCTCTTTATCCTCTCAAGGATACTTGAGGGTGCATGGGAGTTGGCCCAACCAGTCTACATGTGTTTTGTGGACTTGGAGAAGGCATTCGACCGTGTCCCTCGGGGTGTCCTGTGGGAGGTGCTGCAGGAGTATCTGGTGTCTGGCCCGTTGCTACGGGCCATTCGATCTCTGTACAACCATAGCAAGACCTTGGATCGCATTGCCGGCAATAAGTTGGACTCGTTCCCGGTGGGTGATGGACTCCGCCAGGGCTACCCTTTGTCACCGATTCTGTTCATAATTTTTATGGACAGGATTTCTAGGGCGGAGGGCTTTCACTTTCAGAATCTCATCTCTGCTTTTTGCGGATGATGTGGTTCTGTTGGCTTCATTGAGTGATGGCCTGATGATCATCAGATCATCAGATCTCAGATCATCCCAAATTGTATTCTTGAAAATAACAGTGAGTTTACTGTGCTTAAAGAGCCTCCACAGTCACTGATAGAGAACCACCGGCATGTGGTGGAACAGGATATTCAAATCAAGGATGTGCAGCTAGCAAATCTGCAGCAACTGTGTGATGATGTCATACCAATATGAACCAAAATCTCAGAGAAATTTTTCCAAAAACTTGTTGAGTCTATGCTAAAAATAATTAAGGCAGATCTGAAGGCAAAAAGGGGTTCAACCTAAAACTAGAAAGGTGTACCTAATGTAGTATCTGTCCTCATTTAAATTCGTAATTTAAGTCTTAATTTAAACAGCAGCCATGAAAAAGCCAAAAACAACTTTTGCACTTATTTGTCAATGTTTACACAGAAACAGCACACAAAATTAACAGTTGCATCCTGTTCACATCACGCGAACAAGCACGTGTTTTCCAGTCAAAACAGAACCGCACTCAATCCAATCCCTGCTTTTTACTTTCTTTTCCCTCACCAGGAGCTGATCAACACCTCATCGAAGTGACAGTTTACCAATGGTCCTTTTACAAGAGCAGAGAAAGGTATCAGTGTTAATGCAGCTTGCAGGAGGTTCGCTGGAACAGCATATGAATTTAGAATAAATAAACTTTTCAGAGTGAGCGGTGAGGCAATGCAGGAAATAGAGGTTTGGAGGTTGTTTTTTTCCCCCCCCTTCCCCACACACACACACACACACACACACACACACACACGGCAGTACTGGCACATCACCTATATATGCCTCATAAAACAACATGAACTGAGCATGAGATTGAATCTATTTTATTAATCTCAGAACTTTAGTTGTGCGTCTTTCGTGGCATGCATATTAACTTTTCTCTTTTGTGTGACACTAATTCTCACATCAGATAATCATTATTTTTGCGGCAATTTTACACGCAGCAGTAGGCGGCAAGGCTGGCATTTCCTTGGTGGCACAAAATTGAAAGAAAATGACAATAAACTAAAAGCTTAGAATCGATTTTAAGATTTTAAGTTATGCATCAAGTGTGTTTAAAGCAGGGACATTCCTTTTCTTCTATTTTTCATTTAAGAGGCGGCAGGCCCTACTACAAACTTTTTCCTTTGTAGGCAGTTTTTAGTAAGGCTAATTAAAACAACTCAGCATAAGGTCAGTTCATTTTTAAACCAGGATGAGGCAAGCTTTAAGGAAATGGATGTAAAAATATCCCCTTCCACAAATTGTCTCTCATTGCTCTGCCTCTAAACCCATGAATGCATGGAAGGATATACCCTGGACACTTATATAAATGATATGTGGGGACATTTAGGACAAAGATTCATGCAGGGCACAGC